>NC_036839.1:3680210-3749254 GCF_002910315.2 Salvelinus sp. IW2-2015
AAAGAAAGGTTCTTAGGTGGTAGTTCAGGTAGCTGGACCCTGGAAACGGAGACAATCAAATCAAAACACACTTAAAGGGGCAATCTGGGATGGGTACATCCATTTTTTGGACTGTTTAATTAATTATATATAGTCATTGATTCTTAAAGAATATAATAATTTGTGCCAGATCCTGCCGGAACAGGATCCAGCACCTCTCTTTTTTGGACTGTTTCGTTCCAGGACCTATTTGGCTAGATCCGGTACCTCTCGTGGCATGAAAATAAATTTTCACTTTTTGCAATGTAAAATGTTTAATTAAAGCAATATCAAATCAGGAGGAGCTGCAGCATCCCTGATAAATTGAAATAGATTTGCCAAAGTTATACTGGAGGAGCTGCAGCACCCATGATGAGTTGATTTACTTTTACCAAAGGTATAGTTACTGCTGTCTGTTCAGAAATAAATGATATAATTCAGAAAATCCTACTACACCATGAGAAAGCATATCATCTAGCCACAAAGGATCAACAGCTTCTTTTAAAAAATGTGCCTATCTGTGGAGTGTAGCCCAATAACATGGCATAGCATAGCGTCGGGAACGCACGGCAAATCTGTCAGTGAACAAACAGCATGCAGACAAAAAAGTAATTTTGCAATAGTTCKAATACAATCGCTAGAAAACACAGGTTGGAAAGCAAATGGCTCCTGCTGAAAAGAGAAGACCGTAATCTGTCTGCTTTAGCCTACCGAAATATTTCATAAACTTTCAAATAGACCTATTGTTATACAAAGTAAAGTAAAAGAGCGAGAGGCATATGCATGAGCCCATAGGCCATCACCAGCGAGTGAGCTGTGCGTCATTGGGTGAGTCAGTGAAGCTGCAAAGCTTTTGTAGGACTATAATTTCCTTCCCATATTGTAGCCTACAGTATGTGTCTGCACACACATAGGCCTAGGCTATTGATGGATTCAAGACAAGGTTGTTTTTATTTATCTCAGATTCTCAGTTTGTCAGTGTCAAAGTAGCTTGTAATTTTGATCATTTGTGTGGTAATATGGTGCTTTCATGACAACTGGGAACTCTGACAAAAACGAAGTTGAATCTTAACATCAGTGATCTTCAGGTGGGAAAGTCGGAGCTCTAGTAAGAAGCCTGAGTTCCCAACTTGGAATTCCTAGTTGGATGCCCTTCCAAAACGAATTGTCCCAGTCAGAGTTTGTTTTTTACTGAGTTCCCAGGTTTCTTGAATTGCACTGAAGACGGAAGTCAGAGATTTCCCAGTTCTGAGTTCCCATGTTTTGAACCCGGCATTAAAAAATATTATGCCAAAGTCTGCAGTCATGTAAAATGATTTATCATTTATCCCGGACCCAGGCCACAAAAAAATCTCCATGCGTGCATCTTCAGTAAGTGCCTTTACTCTACTGTTCTATGCCACTACGCAAATGCAATGATATGCACGCTATGCTTTACTATAAAGGTGATTTTTTTTCTTCTCATGTGTTCCGGTACCTCACCAACAAACTATCATGGTCCAAATGTAACAGATGTGAAATGGCTAGCTAGTTAGCGGGTACGCGCTACTAGCATTTCAATCAGTTACGTCACTTGCTCTGAGACTTAAGTAGGGTTTCCCCTTGCTCTGCAAGGGCCGCGGCTTTTGTGGAGCGATGGGTAACGACGCTTCGTGGGCGACTGTTGTTGATGTGTGCAGAGGGTCCCTGGTTCGCGCCCGGGTCGGGGCGAGGGGACGTACTAAAGTTATACTGTTACACAAACACACCAAGACAGTTATGAAGAGGGCATGACAACGGCAGTTCTGAAAAGATAGGTAGAGAGGCTAGTGCGTACGGCCCATTACATCACTGGGGCCAAACTTCCTGTCATCCAGGACCTCTATACCAGGCGGTGTCAGAGGAAGGCCCCAAAAATTGCCAAAGACTCCAGCCACCCTAGTCATAGACTGTTCTCTCTGCTACTGTATGGCAAGTGGTACCTGAGTGCCAAGTCTAGGTCCAAAAGTCTTCTTCACAGCTTCTACCCCCAAGCCATAAGACTCCTGAACAGCTAATCAAATGGCTACCCGGACTATTGGCATTGGCCCCACCCAAACCCCCATTTGTATGCTGCTGCTACTGTTTATTATCCATGCACAGTCACTTTACCTCTACCTACATTGAGGTACATATTACCTCAATTACCTCAACTAACCAGTGCCTCCGCATATTGACTCTGTACCGGTACCCCCTGTATATAGCTTTGCTACTGTTATTTTATTGTTGCTCCTTAATTCTAAATATTTGTTCTTATTTATTTAAAAAGAAATTACTTCAGTTTATTGTAGTAAAAACTTTCTTAACACTTTTCTTAAAACTGACGGTGATTGAAGACAGGGAGAGGAGGGACAGAAAGAGGGAGGAGACAAAACAGAGAGACAGATAAAAGGGAGACAGGGACACGCAGGCAATGACAGCCGCGTGAAATCTCATGTCTGTTTTGGCGGAAATATCTGAAGAGCGGAGAAAAGTGGGAGGAATTGAACTGCTTTCATCTTGTCATAATTATCTCCAAGAAGAGACATGACAGGAACAATCTGTGTTTTTTATTTATAAATTAGAGAACAAGGACATTTTCGGTGACAACTTTGATGGCGTTCTTTGTCTGGACTAGTGACTAGTGATCTCATCTTTTCTTTTAGATCTGGTACTGCCTTAAGGAAAATTGCTAAAAAAACAACACTAAATAAAAAAAWTAAAATGAATGAGGAGCAGAAATGTCACTTTGATTTACGAAACATGATATGAAGCTACAATTAGGCTCATTGTGGAGTCCAATTTAATTCCAAGCCCTGTGCATCGCCATCCAACAACTACAACTTAAACCCTCATCCAGCCGTGTAATCAAATGGAAGTKTACCAATTGATCCAGCATTTTTGGTTTTGTGACTCCTTAGATCCAAAAAGGAATTTTTCATGATCAATGCAACCTTGACTTCTATCGACTGATCAAKAAATAGAAAATGAAAACAAAGCCAGCATTGATCAATATTTTCCCTCTTAAAAGGACCAGAACAGTCTCTGTATTCATCAATCTTGAGGATTTCGACAGGAAATTAACCACAGGAAGTGAGCCACAGACTCAAAGTAATGTCTTACCATTTCCTCTACAGCAAGGCCCATGCAGGCCAGTCTAGCCTGTCTGTGGTAGGCTGTTCAAGTGAACCTTCTGGCACAGAGTGTGGATGAGGTGTGGTAATGGGCAGGAGTTGTTGGGAATGATTACAGCTAATAGTCTTATACTATAACTTTGAGTTAACAGAAAAGAATGCAATGCATCCATAACAGACCTACGTTCTAATGGTATTTGTTTTCTATCAAACAGTTTGAGTGTTTGAGTCTCTCGAATGTCAGATGGGTGGGGTTAGTACTTTTGTGATGATTCCCTTGGCTTCATTACGCCAGGCAAATTCAATGAAATACAGCTGAAGTATTTGGAAATATACTGAACAAAAATATAAACGCAACATGTAAAGTGTTGGTCACATGTTTCATAAGCTGAAAGAAAAGATCCCCAAAATTTTCTATATGCACAAAAAGCTTATTTCTCTCAAATGTGGTGCAAAAATGTGTTTACATCACTGTTAGTGAGCATTTCTCCATTGCAGAGATAATCCATCCACCTGACAAGTGTGGCATATCAAGATGTCTCAAGTTTTGAAGGAGCGTGCAATTGGCATGCTGACTGCAGGAATGTCCACCAGAGCTGTTTCCAGTTAATTGAATGTTATTTTCTCTACCATATGCCGCCTCCAACGCCGTTTAAGAGCATTTGGCAGTACGTCCAACCAGCCTCACAACCGGAGACCACGTGTAAACACGCCCGCCCAGGACCTCCACACCAGGACCTCTTACATCCGGCTTCTTCACCTGCGGGATCGTCTGAAACCAGCCACCCGGACAGCTGATGAAACTGAGGAGTATTTCTGTCTGTAATAAAGCCCTTTCTGATTGGCTGGGCCTGGCTCCCAAGCTGCACATCTGCCCAGTTATGTGAAATCCATAGATTAGGGACTAATGCATTTATTTCAACTGACTGATTTACTAATATGAACTGTAACTCAGTGAAATTGTTGCATGTTGCATTTTTATTTTTGTTGAGTATATATACACTATATAATCTCAGCAAAAAAAATAAACGTCCTCTCACTGTCAACTGCGTTTATTTACAGCAAACTTAACATGTGTAAATATTTGTATGATCATAACAAGATTCAACAACTGAGACATAAACTAAACAAGTTCCACAGACATGTGACTAACAGAAATGGAATAATGTGTCCCTGAACAAATGGGGGGTCAAAATCAAAAGTAACAGTCAGTATCTGGTGTGGCCCCCAGCTGAGATAAGTACTGCAGTGCATCTCCTCCATTCTTGCTGTGAGATGTTACCCCACTCTTCCACCAAGGCACCGGCAAGTTCCTGGACATTTCTGGGGGGAATGGCCCTAGCCCTCATCCTCCGATCCAACAGGTCCCAGACATACTCAATGGGATTGAGATCTTCGCTGGCCATGGCAGAACACTGACATTCCTGTCTTGCACGAAATCACACACAGAACATGCAGTATGGCTGGTGGCATTGTCATGCTGGAAGGTCATGTCAGGATGAGCCTGCAGGAAGGGTACCACATGAAGGAGGAGGATGTCTACCCTGTAACGCACAGTGTTGAGATTGCCTGCAATGACAACAAGCTCAGTCCGATGATGCTGTGACACACCGCCCCAGACCATGACGGACCCTCCACCTCCAAATTGATCCCGCTCCAGAGTACAGGCCTCGGTGTAACGCTCATTCCTTCGACGATAAACGCAAATCCGACCATCACCCCTGGTGAGACAAAACAGCGACTTGTCAGTAAAGAGCACTTTTTGCCAGTCCTGTCTGGTCCAGCGACGGTGGGTTTGTGCCCATAGGCGACGTTGTTGCCGGTGATGTCTGGTGAGGACCTGCCTTACAACAGGCCTACAACCCATCAGTACAGCCTCTCTCAGCCTATAGTGGACAGTCTGAGCACCAATGGAGGGATTGTGCATTCCTGGTGTAACTCGGGCAGTTGTTGTTGCCATCCTGTACCTGTCCCGCAGTTGTGATGTTCGGATGTACCGATCCTGTGCAGGTGTTGTTACACGTGGTCTGCCACTGCGAGAACAATCGTCTGTCCGCCCTGTCTCCCTGTAGTGCTGTCTTAGGCTTCTCACAGTACGGACATTGCAATTTATTGTCCTGGCCAGATCTGCACTCCTCATGCCTCCTTGCAGCATGCCTAAGGCACATTCACGCAGATGAGCAGGGACCCTGGGCATCTTTCTTTTGGTGTTTTTCAGAGTGAGTAGAAAGGCCTCTTCAGTGTCCTAAGTTTTCATAACTGTGACCTTAATTGCCTACCGTCTGTAAGCTGTTATTGTCTTAGCGACCGTTCCACAGGTACAAGTTCATTCATTGTTTATGGTTCATTGAGCACGCATGTTTAAACCCTTTACAATGAAGATCTGTGAAGTTATTTGAATTTTTTATGAATTATCTTTAAAAGACAGGGTCCTTATATTATATATACACTATATATACAGTGGGGAGAACAAGTATTTGATACACTGCCGATTTTGCAGGTTTTCCTACTTACAAAGCATGTAGAGGTCTGTAATTTTTTATCATAGGTACACTTCAACTGTGAGAGACGGAATCTAAACAAAAATCCAGAAAATCACATTGGTATGATTTTTAACTAATTAATTTGCATTTTATTGCTGACATAAGTATTTGATCACCTACCAACCAGTAAGAATTCCGTCTCTCACAGACCTGTTAGTTTTTCTTTAAGAAGCCCTCCTGTTCTCCACTCATTACCTGTATTAACTGCACCTGTTTGAACTGCGTTACCTGTATAAAAGACCCTGTCACACACTCATCAAACAGACTCCAACCTCTCCACAATGGCCAAGCCAGAGAGCTGTGTAAGGACATCAGGGATAAAAATTGTGACCTGCACAAGGCTGGGATGGGCTACAGGACAATAGGCAAGCAGCTTGGGGAGAAGGCAACAACTGTTGGCGCAATTTTAGAAAATGGAAGAAGTTTGAAGATGACGGTCATCACCCTCGGTCTGGGGCTCCATGCAAGATCTCACCTCGTGGGGCATCAATGATCATGAGGAAGGTGAGGGATCAGCCCAGAACTACCCGGCAGGACCTGGTCAATGACCTGAAGAGAGCTGGGACCACAGTCTAAAAGAAAACCCATTAGTAACACACTACGCCGTCATGGATTAAAATCCTGCAGTGTACACAAGGTCCCCCTGCTCAAGCCAGCGCATGTCCAGGCCCGTCTGAAGTTTGCCATGACCCATCTGGGATCCAGAGGAGGAATGGGAGAAGGTCATGTGGTCTGATGAGACAAAAATAGAGCTTTTTGGTCTAAACTCCACTCGCCGTGTTTGGAAGAAAGAAGAAGGATGAGTACAACCCCAAGAACACCATCCCAACCGTGAAGCATGGAGGTGGAAACATCATTCTTTGGGGATGCTTTTCTGCAAAGGGGAGCAGGACGACTGCACCGTATTGAGGGGAGGATGGATGGGGCCATGTATCGCGAGATCTTGGCCAACAACACCTCCTTCCCCCAGTAAGAGCATTGAAGATGGGTCGTGGCTGGGTCTTCCAGCATGACAACGACCCGAAACACACAAGCCAGGGCAACTAAGGAGTGGCTCCGTAGAAGCATCTCAAGTCCTGGAGTGGTCTAGCCAGTCTCCAGACCTGAATCCATAGAAAATCTTTGGAGGGAGCTGAAATTCCGTATTGCCCAGCGACAGCCCCGAAACCTGAAGGACTGGAGAAAGGTCTGTATGGAGGAGTGGGCCAAATCCCTGCTGCAGTGTGTGCAAACCTGGTCAAGAACTACAGGAAACGTATGATCTCTGTAATTGCAAACCAAGGTTTCTGTACCAAATATTAAGTTCTAGCTTTTCTGATGTATCAAATACTTATGTCATGCAATAAAATGCCAAAGGAATTACTTAAAAAATCATACAATGTGATTTTCTTGGATTTTTGTTTTAGATTCCGTCTCTCCACAGTTGAAAGTGTACCCTATGATAAAAATTAGCAGACTCTAACATGCTTTGTAAGTAGGAAAACCTGCAAAATCGGCAGTGTATCAAATACTTGTTCTCCCCACTGTATATATATACAAGTATTTGGACACTCCTTTTTCATGTTTCGGGCTAGGCCCTTTTGTTCCAGTGAAAGGAATTCTTAACGCTACAGCATGCAATGACATTCTAGACGATTCTGTGCTTCCAACTTTGTATCAACAGTTTTGGGAAGGCCCTTTCCTGTTTCAGCAAAACAATGCCCCCGTGCACAAAGCAAGGTCCATATGGAAATGGTATATCGAGATCGGTGTGGCAGAACGTGACTGGCCTGCACAGAGCCCTGACCTCAAAACCGTCGAACACTTTCGGGATGAATCGGAACGTCGACTGCGAGCCAGGCCTAATCCCCCAACATCAGTAACCGACCTCACTAATGCTCTTGTGGCTGAATGGAAGCAAGTCCCCGCAGCAATGTTCCAACATCTAGTGGAAAGCCTTCCCATAAAATTGGATGGTGTTATAGCAACAAAGGAGGGGCCATGATTTTGGAAATAGATTTTCGATAAGCAGGTGTCCACATACTTTTGGTCATGAGGTGTATTTGAACCAAGGTCGGATCCATTATGCATTACACACAGGTGGTGCATAGAAATTCTTACTGCCATTTCCGTAATAGACAGGGACCCAGTCCAGTCCAGTCTGCCTCTGATGGGCTGTTTCACTGAGTCCCCCCAACAGTGAATAAAACCTGGAGCTTACTGAGGCCTAGTTAATAGGGATATCAAACTATTTATAAAAACTACCATCTATCATCCTCCACACACACACATTTATGCACGCAGGAACGCACAGACACACACACACACACTGGTTCCTGTGTACTAAATTGAATGTGTCCTTTCTCCTGCAGCTGAAGCGTTGAAAATGCTGCAATCATTGGTCCAGGCCCCGGCCTAACGTGGCCAGAGAGGATATGAGGCCCAGCCAAAACAGGCACAGAGCATTCCAGGCACAATTAATGTCCATTAAAAATAAAGGAGGAAGAAGGGCCAGGTTGCTTTGTGTTAAAGTATTCCTAGAGCCTGTTTAGGCAGACAAAGCCTGGTTGAGGTTTAAAGGCAGACCAGGCTTCTTTTTTCACAAAGTCATGGACTCCGCTTGATTTGTGTGGTATCTCAACAGCAGCAGTCGCAACTGATCCGCGTAGCATGGGACTGTTTTTGAGTTGGTGCTGTCATTTTCATTTTAAGCCTGTCAAGTAAGAATAGTAGCTGTCTTATTTTCATAATCAGATAATGGCATTGGAGAATGATGCTTTTGGACTTACCCTAGGCAAACCATATTTCTATTTGTGATGAAAGCATTGAGGTCTTGAGTACATTTTTAGATTCATTACACACACGTACACGCGCACACACACACACACATACCCAGCCTTAGAGAAACAGCAGGAGAAACATTCAAGAGTATAACCTACAGTAAATCCAAAGGCCACATGTGGTAGCCTGCATGAAACTGGCATTGGCTTTGGCGAGGACAGTGTACCAGTAAGCGAGGTCTGGTGTTAGTGAGACCACATGACAGCGCATCAGACCAAAACCACAGAGTCATTAGGCTGCCAGAGGATGAGGTCGAGCGCGAGACAGAGAAAGACAGACAGAGAGGGAGAAATATAAAGCGAGAGAGAGGAGGGAGATGAAAGGAGATGGGGAAGAATGAAGGAGAGATATAGAGAGGGAGAAAGAGAGACACGTGGGTTACAAATCATATTGGCAACATACAGACAACAACCAGACATCCTTACCAATTCCCTTCATTAAAAGTATTATCAACAGTCTGTCCCTCTGTCCTGTTTGTCCTCCCTGACCATCTGTGGCCAGGTGGCCCTTTTGACCATTGACCTTTCACAGGGATCAACTGACAAAGGTCATTCTTCTCAGGTTTGGGTAGTCTATGGTATGCACGAATGCACACAACACACACACACACACACGCGCACACACACACAGCAATAACTACTTTTTCTATAAGAAAGATGGGTAAATAACACTGATCAGAGATTAGCTGCAAGAATTTCATGTGAGAAAATGAGGATGTTATGTGTGTTTTCAAATAGAAGTAACGTGACAGAAGTGATACAAGTCCACTCCACTCTTCAGTCCACTCTTCAGACAGCATTTTTCAATAGTTCAGTGGAGACCCAGTTTGAGATATGATACCTGTCATGATACTGATGATGATCATGTCCTGGTGTTCAGTTAGGATTATTTTATGTATTTGTGCATGTAGGGCTCCTATACTGCTATTCATACCTGTGTAAGTACAGGCAAGACTGTCTGCCTTATACTATACATTGCATATTTGAGGCTTTTTCATATTGATGTACTGTATGAAAGGGCCATTCCATAAATGATGGTCCCAGTGAGGATGTCCTGTAGTGGAAAACGTGTTAAAGCTGTTAGTCATTGATTTACCAATTATAAGTTACACAATAAACTAGAATTTATTGACATTGAAATGGTCAACAATTCCACATGTTCAGAGCAGAGTTTGTTAGTTTTAACATAGCACGCATCAAGTTAGTGAGTGAATGTGTTCATAATTTGTTGAGCATCTACGCATGAACAAACAACACATGTCAAATGAAACAATTCGCTTTTAAGAGTGGCGTGAGTCTGTGTCATCTCTAAAGAGAATGTACAATTTAGCTACAAAGTGTAATGAACACCATGGGAGAGAGAGCTGGTTTCAAGTGCAGGGCGAAGCAGGTGTTTATTTGTAAAGGACCACAGGAGGAGGGAGGTAGCTGGGTCCAGGGGCAGGCAGGTCATACACCGGGGTCCAAAAAGGCAACAGCACCGGCATGGCCAGGAATATATTATTCAGAATTCAAATTAGTTTGGTTGGATGCAAGTGATTCTCGTTTACTGAGTAATTTATTTTACCTGTGGTAAGTTGCAGGTGCCTACAGAGTAAAAATAGCCATGAAACCAGTTTTTAAATAAAGACAAAATTAACATTCTGATCCATTGCAACTCCGTTGTAAAGTGCAAGGGTTCCAATATATTTGACCGCAACTGTACCTTAATTYCGTAACACACACTGAAAAAGAAATGTGTCTTAAAATAGATTAAATTACACAATTAMTTTCCTGTTTAATGCCTGAGTTTCCTGTTTATGCAAACAAACCACTGAAACCTAACGCGCACACCCCACAACAGAGGTGTAGCGGAGACTCAAGCAGGTCCCAACAATTTAGGGCTTCCACCAAATATTTTACCAATAGTATGTTAAGTGTTTGGAAAAGGACCTAGTATTTAGTATTAGTATTTATTATAGATACCCATTAGCTACTCTTCTTGGGGTCAAGCAAAATTAACTTCACTAGGGTAGGGGGCAGCATTCGGAATTATGGATGAAAGGCATGCCCAAATTAAACTGCCTGCTACTCAGTCCCAGAAGCTAGGGTATGCATATAATTAGTAGATTTGGATAGAAAACACTCTAAAGTTTCCAAAACTGTTAAAATAATGTCTGAGTATAACAGAACTGATTTGGAAAAAAAGCYCCCTGCACTTTCACTGGCTGTTGTCGAGGTGTGACGCTAGCGTCCCACTTGTACCAGAAAGGTTTTAAGGGAGTTATAAAAAAAATGTAAACATTACAATACATTCACCACAGATTTCACAATATATTAAGTGTGTGCCCTCAGTAGTGTGTGCCTACTCTACTACCACATATCTACAACACTAAATCCATGTGTTCGTGTGTGTTTACAATTGGCTCATTCATCCCCCTCCTCTCCCCTGTAACTATTCCCCAGGTCGTTGCTGCAAATGAGAACGTGTTCTCAGTCAACTTACCTGGTAAAATAACGGTAAAATAAAAAATAAAATAAATAAAAGTATAGTGCGTATGTTATAATGTGTTTGCATGCATGTGTCTGTGCCTATGTTTGTATTGCTTCACAGCCCCCCCTGTTTTCCTAAGTCTGTATTTGTGGCACCTGACCACACGACTGAACAGTAGTCCAGGTGCAACAAAACTAGGGCCTGTAGGACCTGCCTCGTTGATAGTGCTGTTACAGCACTTTATTACGGACAAACTTCTCCCATCCTAGCCAATGTTGTATCAATATGTTTTGACCATGACAGTTTCCAATCCAGTGTTACTCCAAGCAGTTTAGTCTCCTCAACTTGCTCAATTACCACATTATTCATTACAAGATTTAGTTGAGGTTTTGGGTTTAGAGAATGATTTYTCCCAAATACAATGCGTAAAGTTTTTGAAATATTTAGGACTAACTTATTCCTTGCCACCCATTCTGAAACTAACTGCAGCTCTTTATTACAGTGGCATGTGAAAGTATTCACCCCTTTGGCTTTTTTTTCCTGTTTTGTTGCCTTAAACCTGGTAATATTCAAATCAAATCAAGTTTATTTTATATAGCCCTTCGTACATCAGCTAATATCTCGAAGTGCTGTACAGAAACCCAGCCTAAAACCCAAACAGCAACCAATGCAGGTGTAGAAGCACGGGCGGATAGGAAAAACTCCCTACAAAGGCCAAAACCTAGGAAGACACCTAGAGAGGAACCCAGCGCTATGAGGGGTGGCCAGTCCTCTTCTTCGGCTGTGCCGGGTGGGATTATAACAGAACATGGCCAAGATGTTCAAAATGTTCATAGTGACAAGCATGGTCAAATATAATTCAGAATAAATGTCAGTTGGCTTTTCATAGCCGATCATTAAGAGGTATCTCTAACTCTACCGCTCCTGCGGTCTCTAGAGAGTTGAAAACAGCAGGTCTGGGGACAGGTAGCAACGTCCGGTGGACAGGTCAGGGTTCCATAGCCGCAGACAGAAACAGTTGAAACTGGAACGCCAGCAAGGCCAGGTGGACTGGGGACAGCAAGGAGTCGTCATGCCCGGTAGTCCTAACGCATGGTCCTAGGGCTCCAGGTCCTCCGAGAGAGAAAAAGAAGAGAGAAGGAGAGAATTAGTGAGAACATACTTAAAATTCAACACGGACACCGGATAAGACAGGAGAAAGTACTCCAGATATAACCAACTGACCCTAGCCCCTCGAAACATACAAACTACTGCAGCATAAATACTGGAGGCTGAGACAGGAGGGGTCAGGAGACACTGTGGCCCCATCCGATGATACCCCCGGACAGGGCCAAACAGGAAGGATATAACCCCACCCACTTTGCCAAAGTACAGCCCCCACACCACTAGAGGGATATCTTCAACCACCAACTTACCATCCTGAGACAAGGCCGAGTATAGGCCACAAAGATCTCCACCACAGCACAAACCAAGGGGGGGGCGCCAACCCAGACAGGAAGTTCACGTCAGTAACTCAACCCACTCAAGTGACGCACCCCTCCTAGGGACGGCATGAAAGAGCATGTATTTGTATCATTTGATTTACAAAACATGCCTACCACTTTGAAAATGCAAAATATGTTTTCTTGTGAAACAAACAAGAAATAAGAAAAAAAAAKTGAAAACTTGATCGTGCATAACTATTCACCCACTAAAAGTCAATACTTTGTAGAGCCACCTTTTGCAGCAATTACAGCTGCAAGTCTTTTGGGGTATGTCTCTATAAGCTTGGCACATCTAGCCACTGGGATTTTTGCCCATTCTTCAAGGCAAAACTGCTCCAGCTGCTTCAAGCTGGATGGGTTCTGCTGATGTACAGCAGTATTCAATTCATACCACAGATTCTCAGTTGGATTGAGGTCTGGGCTTTGACTAGGCCATTCCAAGACATTTAAATGTTTCAAATCAAATCAAAGTTTATTTGTCACGTGCGCCGAATACAACAGGTGTTGTACAGTGAAATGCTTACTTACAGGCTCTAACCAATGGAGAAAAAAAGGTATGGGTGTGTGTGTGTGTGTAGGTAAGTAAAGAAATAAAACAACAGTAAAAAGACATTTGAAAAAAGAGTAGCAAGGCTATATACAGACACCTGTTAGTCAGGCTTATTGAAGTAGCATGTACATGTAGATATCGTTAAAGTGACTATGCATATATGATGAACAYAGAGTAGCAGAAGCGTAAAAAGAGGGGTTGGCGGGTGGTGGGACTCTATGCAGATAGCCCGGTAAGCCAATGTGTGGGAGCACTGGTTGGTCTGGCCAATTGAGGTAGTATGTACATGAATGTATAGTTAAAGTGACTATGCATATAAGATACACACAGAGTAGTAGCAGTGTAAAAGAGGGGTTGGGGGGGCACACAATGCAAATAGTTCGGGTAACTATTTGGTTACCTGTTCAGGAGTCTTATGGCTTGGGGGTAAAAACTGTTGAGAAGCCTTTTTGTCGTAGACTTGGCGCTCCGGTACAGCTTGCCATGCGGTAGTAGAGAGAACAGTCTATGACTGGGGTGGCTGGGGTCTTTGACAATTTTTAGGGCCTTCCTCTGACACCGCCTGGTGTAGAGGTCCTGGATGGCAGGCAGCTTTGCCCCAGTGATGTACTGGGCCATACGCAATACCATCTGAAGGGCCTTGCGGTCGGAGGCCGAGCAATTGCCGTACCAGGCAGTGATGCAACAGGTCAGGATGCTCTCGATGTTGCAGCTGTAGAACCTTTTGAGGATCTCAGGACCCATGCCAAATCTTTTTAGTTTCCTGAAGGGGAATAGGCTTTGTTGTGCCCTCTTCACGACTGTCTTGGTGTGTTTGGACCAATCTAGTTTGTTGTTGATGTGGACACCAAGGAATTTGAAGCTCTCAACCTGCTCCACTACATCCCCGTTGATGAGAATGGGGATGGGGATGAGAATGGGGTGCTCGGTGCTCCTTTTCCTGTAGTCCACAATCATCTCCTTAGTCTTGGTTACGTTGAGGGATAGGTTGTTATTCTGGCACCACCCGGACAGGTCTCTGACCTTCTCCCTATAGGCTGTCTCATCCTTGTCGGTGATCAGGCCTACCACTGTTGTGTCATCAGCAAACTTAATTATGGTGTTGGAGTCGTGCCTGGCCATGCAGTCATGGGTGAATAGGGAGTACAGGAGGGGACTGAGCATGCACCCCTGGGGAGCTCCAGTGTTTCCCCTTAAACCACTCGAGTGTTGCTTTAGCAGTATGCTTAAGGTCATTATCCTGCTGGAAGGTGATCCTCTGTCCCAGTCTTAAATCTCTGGAAGACTGAAACAGGTTTCCCTCAAGAATTTCCCTGTATTTAGCACCATCCATCATTCCTTCAATTTTGACCAGTTTCCCAGTCCCTGCCGATGAAAAACTTCCCCAAAGCATGATGCTGCCAACTCCATGCGTGACTGTGAGTATGGTGTTCTCGGGGTAATGAGAGGTGTTGGGTTTGRGCCAGACATAGCATTTTCCTTGATGACCAAAAAGCTAAATTTTAGTCTCTTCTGACCAGAGTACCTTCTTCCATATGTTTGGGGAGTCTCTCAAATGCCTTTTGGCAAACACCAAACGTGTTTGCTTATTTMTTTCTTTAAGCAATGGCTTTTTCCGGCCACTCTTCTGTAAAGCCCAGCTCTGTGGAGTGTACGGCTTAAAATGATCCTAAGGACACATACTCCAATCTCTGCTGAGGAGCTTTACAGCACCTTCAGGGTTATCTTTGTTATCTTTGTTGCCTCTCTGAGAAATACCCTCCTTGCCTGGTCTGTGAGTTTTGGTGAGCGGCCCACTCTGGGCAGGTTTGTTGTGGTGCCATATTCTTTCAATTTTTTAATAACAGAGTTAATCGTGCTCCATGTGATGTTCAAAGTTTCTGATCTTTTTTTATAACCCAGCCCTGATCTGTACTTCTCCACAACTTTGTCCCTGACCTGTTTGGAGAGCTCTTTGGTCTTCATATTGCCGCTTGCTTGGTGGTGCCCCTTGCTTACWGGTGTTGCAGACTCTGGGGTCTTTCAGGACAGGTTAATATTTACTGATATCATGTGACARCTAGATTGCACACAGGTGGACTTTATTTAACTAATTATGTGACTTCTGAAGGTAATTATTTGCACCAGATCTTATTTAGGGGCTTCATAGCAAAGGGGTTGAATACATAAGCACACACCAGGTTTTCATTAGTTTTTTAATTTGACATTTTTTGAAAAAAGTTATTATTTTTATTTCACTTCACCAATTTGGACTATTTTGTGTATGTCAATTACATGAAATCCAAATAAAAGTCCATTTAAATTACAGATTGTAATGCAACAAAATAGGAAAAACACCAAGGGGGATGAACACTTTTGCAAGGCACTGTAAGTGTTGCAGTCATTTCAGTCCCTGTGGCAGCTGACGTGTATAGTGTTGAGTCATCCGTATACATAGACACACTGGCTRTACTCAAAGCCAGTGGCAAGTCGTTAGTGAAGATATAGAAATGTAAGTGGCCTTGACAGCTGCCATGGGGAATTCCTGATTCTACCTGGATTTTGTTGGAAAGGCTTCCATTAAATAAAGAACTCCCGGTTAGACAAGTAACTCTTTATCAACAATATAMCAGGGGGTGTAAAGCCATAGCACATACGTTTTTCCAGAGACAGACTATGATCGATAATCTCAAAAGCCACACTGTAGTCTTACAAAACAGCCCCCACTATATTTTAATCATACATTTTTCTCAGACAATCATCAGTCATTTGTGTAAGTGCTGTGCTTGTTGAATGTCCTTCCCTGTACGCGTGCTGAAAGTCTGTTGTCAATTTGTTCACTGTAAAATAGCATTGTATCTGGTCAAACACTATTTTTTTCCAAACGTTTACAAAGGGTTGGTAACAGGCTGATAACAGGCTGATTGGTTGGCTATTTGAGCAAGTAAATGGGGCTTTACTATCCTTAGGTAGGGGAATAACTTTTGCTTCCTTCCAGGCTTGAGGGCACACACTTTCTAGTACGCTTAAATTGAGATATGGCAAATAAGAGTGGCAATATCATCTGCTATTATTGTCAGTCATTTTCCATCCACTTTGTCAGACCCCGGTGGCTTATCATTATTGATAGATAACAATCTTTTTTAACCTAAATCTTTGTTCATATGTCTATTGCCACTGTTGTCTTCTTCTCTTTTGTGTGTGCAGCCAATCCTGCAGTCAGACTGGTGAATGGGACAAGCTCCTGCTCTGGGAGAGTGGAAGTCTTCACCAAATCAGAGTGGAAGAGAGTGTGTGACATCAACTGGGACATGAAAGACGCCATGGTGGTGTGTAGACAGCTAGGCTGTGGCAACGCTATTGCGGTACCATACAGACCTGGACAGGAACACGGAGGAATGAGTATCAGCAACGTGAAATGTTCTGGAAAKGAGTATACCCTTGACGATTGTCTACTCAATGGGTACGGAGATGATTTCTACCACTGTTATGATGCTTCTGTTGTCTGGTCAGGTACGACATTGTAGATATTGTATTTAACAAGGCAAAGTCATTCATCTTTTACATAAAACTTTAGTTTTTGTTTAATTCAAAATGATTTACCATCAACAAAAGTGATGTAATGCTTCKCCATATATCTTTCTTCAGCCTTTGTGAGGCTTGTGGATGGTGCTCCTCTCTGCTTTGGGAGAGTGGAGGTGAAGTCCATCAGTCCTGTGCCTCAGTGTGTGAAGCTGACTGACTGGCAGGATGCAGAGGTAGTCTGTCGAGAGCTTGGCTGTGGGGCTCCTTCAGCTCTACAGGGGGGGCTGAATGGAGAAGGTGACCGTCTAATCTGGGCTAAAGAGTTCCAGTGTAAAGGTGATGAGTCCCTTCTCCTGGACTGTGACACATTGTCCAGAAAAGAGCACACCTGGAAAAGATGTTGGACTCACTTGCATAGGTAGAAGATCCTTTGAAACAAATGCTGCAATGTCAGTGTCAATGTATTTTCCATTCCGGACAATATGTGTATTACTCTCTCTCTCATTCTTTCTCTCTCAAGACAGAACACTGAATGGGACATAACACAGGCAGCAGTGGTCTGTAGACAGCTTGGCTGTGGCTCGGCTATTTCAGCACCAGGTGGCTTTCTCTTTGGAAATGGTACTGGACATGTGGTCCGTGGTTCCATTCCATGTAATGGATCGGAATGGTCACTATTTGAATGCCAACCGATATTTACATCTCCAACCAGCTCCTGTTGCAATAATGCTGGGGTGATATGTTCAGGTAGGACCTGTGGGTAAAAAGTATGCACGGTTTGTTGTGCTATTATTGAGTAGCTGTTTGTGAGAGGGTCTCTTCTCTCCTCTTTTTACAGATCTCCTACAAAATAATAACTACCTGGCTGATTCAATAGGAGGGGTCTCCAAGGGCCACCAAGGGCCAGAGGTGTTCAGGGGCCACAGCTTCACCATCACCTGTTCCATTCAGCCACATTACCCAGGAGGCTCCATCCTCTTTACATTCATTGGCTCCAACAGAACCCAGACACAGCCAGCTGTCAATCACTCTTCTGCCTTTCACTTCCCTGCTGGTGATTACTCCCATCAAGGGAACTACAGCTGTGTTTGAGATTTACATGTTCTCTTATCATTTCTCCTCTGAGAGTGAGCTCCTATCCCTCACTGTCACAGGTAACTGAGAATGAATCACACTTACAAGTTGGCGTTCACATCTTTCCACCGATTGATCTGTTAACTATCTGTCAATTTCCTCCTACATTTTTATTCTGTTGCAGTCTCTCTTCTGACAACAGCTTCCAGCATCAGAGACATGATGGTGCTGCTGGCAATTATGACCATCACCACAGCCATCGTTATATACTCACTCATTTGCCTATATTTCACCAAGTAAGTGGACTCAAAACACATTCTCTTTTAATCTCTGGGATAGGAGTCCCGCTAGTGGGACTGTCGACCTTTATCGGTGAAATTGGAGGGCGCACAATTCAAATAAATAGTCATAGAAATTATGGATATTAAACATTTTGGTACATATGTTTATTTTAACATCTTACATCGGTTAAAAGCTTAAATTCTTGTTAATCTAACTGCAATGTCCGATTTACATTGAGCTTTATAGCGAAAGCATGCCATCGGATTGTTTGAGGACGGCGCCCCACATCAAAATATTTTTCAACCAGCACAGGCTTCACAAAATCACAAATAGCGATTAAATATCCACTTACTTTTTGAWAATCTTCCTCTTATTTGCATTCCAAAGGGTCCCAGCTACAACATGCATGGTSGTTTTGTTAGATAAACTCCTTCTTTATATCCCAYAAAGTCTGTTTAGTTGGCGCAATCGATTTGAGTAATCCATTCATTCAACATGCAGAGTACGGAATCCAAAAAGCTACCGCTAAACTTGGTTAAAAAAAGTCCAACTATGTTTCTACTCAATCATCAGGTACCCTAAAATGTAATTAAACTATAATATTTCATACGGGAAGTAGTTTGTTCAATAGAAAAGCAAAATTAGCAGGCGTGCCTCCTCTTCATCTCACGCGCACAGACTGATTTCCAACTGTGGGTTCCTGTATCAAAACTCAGAATTCTTCCTCGTTTGGGAAGAAACAAGCCTGAAACCTTGAACAAAGACTGTTGACATCTAGTGGAAGCCATAGGAATTGCAATCTGGGAGCTGGATTTAACATTGTCTCTATACGTTATAATGGAAGAGCATGGGATCTCAAAAAATATATATTTCCGGTTGMTTTTTCTTTGGATTTTCTTCTACCATATCTATTGTGTTATAGCCTCATACATTATTTTAACATTTCTACAAACTTCAAAGAGTTGTCTATCCAATAATACGGATTATATGCATATRCTGGCTTCTGGGCCTGAGTAACAGGCAGTTTACTTTGGGCACGTCAGTCAGARAGGAAGTGGAGAGAATAGGGGCCTAGCCTTATGAAGTAGTTAAGTACAGAGGTGAACCTGACACCTCACCAGCTGTTTTCTTKGCACTACACAACTGATTCAAATGATCAAGTCATCATCAAGCTTCAAGTGGTATTTATGTATTRATTTGTGATCTGGTTGTGTAAAAGTCTAACAATGACATTATCTTCTATTGTTTGTCCTCATTTGTCTGTTTTTCAGCATAATGTAGTCTGTAGCCACTTAGTGTGGACACCAGGTGAGACTACACACACAGATTCCTGTTGAACACAGTCACTTTAATTACCTTATTTTCTCAATAATAGTCTCTCTCCTTCACTTCATCCCTCTTCTCCCTAAATCCTCTAGGTTATATCAGCTGTGCTGGTGAACCCRTCCCACATCTGATCTGGCTGACACAGAGGACACAGCATGAWCAAAGGTGAGAGGTCACTTGGTCGGGTCAACAGGATGTACAGTATTATTAAAGAGATGCTTTACATTGAAATCCAGATAGAGATGTAGTAGTCCCAGAGCTAATGATCCAAGGGCAGTTTTGCATTTCACCTCCTGATGACTATGATGACTGACTGTGTTAGAATTTAAAAAAACAAAGCTTAATCATGCTCTCTCTCTAGCCATCTGTCTCTCGTCTGCAGGTATGTTTTGATGTGAGAGAGGAAGCCAGTCCCGTCATCGCCACCTCACCCGCTCTTAAGATTACCTTCGGGCCGACTGGGAGCCCATGGCTGGTTAGGAGACACCGCTAGAGACACTATGTATTTGTGATGAACTGAGAGATTATTAGGGTAGCATTGTAATTCATTAATCATATGCTGTCTTCCCTGCTCCTCTGTTTTATGTCTTTCCTTTTCTGTCTTCTACACCTCTCTCCGCACCTCCTCTTTTTCCCTCTTTTTTAATAATGCACACCATATGTGCATTGAAGTACAGATTGAACTTGCATTTATAATATTACAATTATAATATTTATAATGCATGTATTATGTATTTAAAACACCTGGATAATGAACRTTCAATAAAGTGTTTCAAATTCTCCACTGTTTGAAATGAAGTATCTCATGAAATACTACACCTATCCTGTGTCCTCAGATTAATGCAGATGAAGGGAGTTAGATATGCATAGGACGTGTAGTGTACAGTTTTTTTTCTGTATATGATTTACAAATCAGCCTTTACTTAAATCCTGTTTCTCGTCTATTGCATAGTTACAATGTGTAATCGTTGATGTCCCAGGAGCAGGAGTGGTAAACACTGTTGAAGTGTATAATTGAAATACATACATGCAGACACAGCATCATTCAAAGAATGGAGTTTGATACACCTGGTATTGGATATACCTGAACCGCACCTTTATTTGCCAAGGAAGAGTACATGATCAGTGAATATATRCAATGTACAGGCTACAATGTGGGGATCTCATGCATGGTAATAACTACAGTACATGTACAGTATATAGGACTTGCATCTTTGGCACAATAAAATTATTATATTCTACTCAATCTATATGCTTCATTAATGCCATTCAGACTTGAAGTCGATACAACAACTATGATAACTGAGGTTCATAGGTTCTGAACTAATATTCATACAAAACGTTTTAGGTTACATATACAGATCGGCTACATACTGTAGCTAGCTACACATCCATAAGCATACAGTTATTTTAATCCTCCACTACACCATAAGCAAACAAACAGTTAGCTAGCTATGTTACTTCTGCTGCATTGCATGGCAAATATAAGCAAGGCAAGCTTACACAACTGTACATTACATTTGCAGTAAATGGTTTAGCTAGCTAGATTCTTTACATCCACTGTTTCACAAGACAACCGCCTGGTTTGCTGGTTTTCTCAGGAGTCCCTAAAACATTAAACAACACGACTTACAATTTCATACTCATGTCAAAACAATAGCTAGCTAGCTGGCTAATGTTAGCTAGTCAGCTAACTTGCTAAATAGCGATGTTCATCAATAAACTTTATGACCAAAAKATTTGCACAATTGTTTGTCTCTACATTAACTAACATATTCCTCTCAATTGTAAATGTTTTGCTTGACTCGTTATGATGTTATAATTACTTACATTTGCTTCCCCGTAATGTTTTGTCAGCCGTCTTTGCTGAAGAAAGTCACCAGAGACGTATGGCTCGCATCAAATTCGTCATTGGAACCACTCGAAATGATTGGTCATATAAAAACCTTGGGACCCAAATGCATAATAAGTTCTCTAATAACTCCCCCTTGTGATGGTCTGGAGCAATGAAGCCGTGACGCTGAATATCTCTAAGTCCCGCGGTGTAAGCTCGCAACTTTTAAAGGAGGAACCACTGTACATACTCCAGGTTCCGATGGTCGGGGAGGATGAGAAACGGGTCCGTGGCACCCTCCAGCCAGTGCCAACTTGACTGCCATGAGCTCCCGATCACCGGCTCCCGATCATAGTTCCTTTCAGCAGGAGACAGCTTTTTAGAGTAGTATGCACATGGATCCAGTTTTTGTGGATAACCTTGAAGTTGTGCCAGTACGGCCCCACACCACTTCTGAGGCGTCCACCTCCACCATGAAGGGCAGCGTAGGATCTGGGTGTTTTAGCAACGGGGCGCCTCTTCAGTAGGCAGAGTTGCAAATTAAGTTCCTAATGAAGCGTCAGTAGAAGTTGGCAAACGCCAAAAACCGTTGTAGTCCTTTTATGGTGGTTTGGACTGGCCATGACCTGACTGCATCTACCTWCCTCTCCTCCATAACCACTCCCTGCGGGCTGATCCGATATCCCAAGAAGGAGATGGCAGCATCATGTAACTGGCACTTCTCCGCTTTGACGTACAGATGGTTCTCCAGGAGGAGTTCGAGGACTACCCGAACGTGGGCGATGTGCTCCTCCAAGGTGGCCCAATAGATCGATATACACAACAATCTGACACCCAAGCATGTTTCGAAAGACCTCATTCCCAAATATCTGGAACACTGACAGAGCATTGGCTAATCCATAAGGCGTCACCAGGTACTCGTAGTGCCCAAATATCATGCTGAAAGCAGTCTTCCATTCATCCCGCTCCTGAATACGGATCAAATTGTAGGTGCTCCACCAAGTCCAGCTTGGTAAAAAAAACGGGCCCCGCAAAGCAGTTCAATGGCGGCCGGCACCAACGGGAGGGGGCAGTGGTACTTAGTGGTGATGGCATTGAGACCTCTGTAGTCAATATATGGATGAAGACCACCTTCCTTCTTGGCCACGAAGAAGAAACCTTCCGACGCAAGGAAGGTGGATGGGCAGATGAAACCCTGTTGGAGAGCCTCCTACATGTACTCCTCCATAGCATTGGTTTCATCCACCAACAGGGGGTAGCGGCGGCGCATTCTTAGCAGGTCGATGGCACAGTCCCAGGGGCCATGAGGAGGGAGACAGGTGGCGTGGGTCTTGGAGAAAACCTCCCGGAGATCCTGGTAAACCACCGGGATGGCAGCCTGGAGGGCAACCACAGGACTCTCAACCGACGTGAACCACAGGGTAAGGAAAAGCAGGTCTTCCGACAACCGGGTGCCCAGGACGTGATCTACATCTACAGCTGTCTCCGACAGCGTCGCTCAGCCACGGGGAGGTGTGTGGCCCCTTCCTCCAAGGGTTCAGACTGACTCAGATTGGTCAACGAAGTAGGGAGAGAGGCGATTGGAGTGCTGACGCTTCCGAAGGTTATCTAGATGGATGGCCATCGCAATAAATGCGTCCAATGAGAGGGTGTCGACTCGGCAGGCCTGCTCTGGACCTCCTCGCGCAATCCTTTTCTGAATAAAGTGCAGAGCGCCAACACATTCCATATGCTGGATTCTGCTATTGTATGATGAGCAAAATAGAGGGAGCACTGAAGGAGGAAGCCACGGCATTTGGATGTAGTCCCGTCATATTTGTCCAGAGGGAACAAACGGGCATCGCTGACCTGGGCAGACTGCTAAATGGGGTGGGGTGCTGGCTCACTGGGTCGACTCATGGTAGAAGATCCTCCGCTCGTTGGGGGTGACACCCTTTGAGGAAGCTCTAGACGTTGAAGAAAGCAGAGGACCTCATCCATAGTCGTCCCCAGTTCGTGGTGATGGCGTTTGGCTGCTGCTTCCATTCTGTGAGGTAGTAATCTGTAACGAAGATGCAAGGAGTTAGGAAGCAGGAGTGATGGAGTCCAGGTGTGCCTCATGGTGGGGCGCAGGTGTGCGTAATGACGGTTGCCAGGTCTGGTGGTTAGTAGACCGGCGACGTTGAGCGCTGGAGCGGGGGTAGACATGACAGATGAGGAAAAAAAMAATTTAATACATTTTAGAATAAGACTGACGTAACAAAATGTGGAAAAAGTCAAAGGGGTCTGAATACTTTCCGAATGCACTGTATGTAAAGTAKCCATAATTCGAGATGTTACTATTCAATTCAAGCAACAGTCACCTGGCCATGCTCATGGGAGTGTGTGGGTGTTTGTTTGTGTGCACACAGTGRGTTTGGAAAGTATTCAGACCTCTTGACATTTTGCACATTTTGTTATGTTACAGCCTTATTCTAAAATTGATACATCCCCCCTCCCTCAATCTACACACAGTAGCCCACAATGATAAAGCAAAAACAAGATTTCAATTTTTTTGCTAATTTTGGTAAAAAACTTAAGTATTCAGACCCATTACTCAGTACTTTGTTGAAGCACCGTTGACAGCGATTACAGTCTCGAGTCTTCTTGGGTATGACGCTACAAGCTTGGTACACCTGTATTTGGGGAGTTTCTCCCATTTTTCTCTGCAGAGCCTCTCAAGCACTGTCAGTTTAGATGGGGAGCGTTGCTGCATAGCTATTTTCAGGTCTCTGCAGAATTGAATGATCAAGTCCAGGCTCTGGTTGGGCCACTCAAGGCCATTCAGAGACTTGTCCCTAAGCCACTCCTGCGTTTTCTTYGCTGTGTGCTTAGTGTGGTTGTACAGTTGGAAGGTGAACCTTCGCCCCAGTCTGAGGTCCTGAGCTCTCTGGAGCAGCAAAATAGTTCAATCTTGGTTTCATCAGACCAGAGAATCTTGTTTCTCATGGTCTGAATCTTTAGGTGCCTTTTGTCAAAATCCAAGTGGGCTGTCATGTGCATTTTACTGAGGAGTGGCTTCCGTTTGGCCACTATACCATAAAGGCCTGATTGGTGGATTTTTGCAGAGATGGTCCTTCTGGAAGGTACTCCCATCTCCACAGAGGAACTCTAGAGCTCTGTCAGACTGACCATCGGGTTCTTCGTCACTTTCCTTCCCTTCTCCCCCGATTGCTCAGCTTGGCTAGGCGGGCAGCTCTAGAAAGAGTCTTGGTGGTTCTAAACTTCTTCCATTTATGAATGATGGAGGCCACTGTGTTCTTGAGGACCTTCAGTGCTACAGATTTTTTTTGGTACCCTTCCCCAGATTTGTGCCTCGACACAATCCTGTCTCGGAGATCTACGGACAATTCCTTCGACATCATGGCTTTGTTTTTGCTCTGACATGCACTGTCAACTGTGGGACCTTATATAGACAAGTGTGTGCTTTTCCAAATCATGTCCAATAAATTGAATTTACCACAGGTGGARTCCAATCAAGTTGTAGAAACAACAAGGAGGATCAATAGAAACAGGATGCGCCAGAGCTCAATTTCGAGTCTCATTGCAAAGGGTCTGAATACCTATGTAAATATGGTATTTGTTTTTTTGATTTAATACATTTGCAAAAAATTCTGAAACCCTGTTTTAACTTTGTCATTATGGCATATTTTGTGAAGATTGCTGAGGATTTMTATTTATTTAATCAATTTTAGAATAAGGCTGTAATGTAACAAAATGTGGAAAAYGTCAAGGGGTCTGATTACTTTCCAAAGGCACTGTATGTGTGTGTGCTTATGTGCTTGTGTTGGCGTGGTGTGTGTGARTGTGTTGTGTGAGTGGCCGTGTGTGCATATGTGTGTGGTTTGTGTGTGTGAAGCCTGACCCTTGACCCCYCAGTGCTGAGTCAGAGGTTGTCCATCTGGGGTGATAAACGGGACAGTTGGCACAACTCAATCGGATGCAATTACTACGGTGGGTTTTACCCCCGTCACTGTCTGTGCGGGGCCAAGAGACCAGTGTTTCGAATAATAGACAAGTCAGTTCTCTCACAGGGGAGCAGGCTTCTAAGTTTAAAGTGCCGACCCTGATCCCAATGCGTCTGTGGGGAAGCGGGAGAACCAAAACCGCTGTGTTTTTTTGTTAGTTAAGACATTAGGAGACATTGACACCCGTGATTATCAGTAAGCTCTGTGCTAGTTCCCTTTAAAGACGTCCTCCAGCTATTTGTGAACTTTTACTGTTGAAAAGTGATATTCCAAGTATAAATACAGTAAAGWAAACAAACTAAAGGTAAAAATGTATTTGATGAAAACAGTGTTTCTTAGACAACTGCAAACTTCAATGAGTAGGGCATTCAAGGAGTTGGTCTGATGGGAATTTGTGATATTATTGGCCCTCCCCCTTGCCTGAGGAACAATAGAGAACAAAATAGGAACCCCCCCCCATGTCATGACTTACCTGGACCACCTATTGAGATGTACCTTTTGTTAAGTAAATCAGGTGTTGAAAAGGAGACTGGYGTGCCATTGGAGTGAACCTTTGTACTCTATGCTTGTTCAGGAAACACTTTACAACTTGTTGAACAATTTCTTACTGTTGCTGAAATTATACTCCGCTACAAAAGGAATAACACAGTAACTAAGTATTTGGTCAAAATRTTTAATCCATTGTAATGACCAGGTATATTGTCTGATTAATGTGATATTTTGTTTCCTGACAGAGGATCAGGCCATTTGATCAGAATATATCATGGCATAAATGGCTGTCTGTCTGGACAGAAAAATATTTTGATATCAGATTTTAGAAGTCATTTCTGAAAAAAATAACTCAATATTGTTTCCTAATAAACAGTTTTATTTAACCCTTTGATGCGTCCGATCACATATTTGTGATCATTGGTTGAGTCGTCCCTGCTGCGTTCCATCGCAAATATGTGATTGGAACAGTAGCAACATAATGTATGACGCAACAAACACGTTTAAAAAGCATTATTGTCCGAAAAGCATCTAAACAATGTTTTGTACTGAAATAAAAGTTTATTCCTCAATTTCACCTTTTACTGTAAAAGATAAATTGCGAACTTCATCATCCAAGCATATCACTGAACACATCCACAGCTAAACTCATTCCATAAACCAGTCTAAATAACAGGTTGCGCTGTTTCYAGTCCATAAGGGGTCGAAATGGGGAAAGGAATCATTGGGGAATATGATGCAGGAAATATTACTAGTATAGGGGATTTAGAAAAAATGGGGGGCAAGCACAGGAGAAGTTAATCATTTAAATAAAAATATACCCCCTGGACAGGGGGGTCTGAGTTGGTAACCTTGCGGTACCATATTTACAATCTGATGCAGCGTTCAAAACAATTTAGAAATCGGCGACTTCCGAGCGTTCAAGACAASTGGGAACTCGGGGAAAAAAACTCAGACTGGGAAAAATCGTTTTGAACGGTCATCCAACACGGAATTCCAACTCGGGAACTCTGGCCTCTTTCTGGAACTCTGACCTTCACCTAAGATCACTGAAGTCATTATTTGACCACATATTTTTCTGAGTTCCCAGTWGTCTTGAAAGTGCCGTAAGTCAGTCAAGTGAAGCATCCTGTCACGCCCTGGCCTTAGTTATCTTTGTTCTCTTTATTATTTTAGTTAGGTCAGGGTGTGACATGGGYGATGCAGGTGTTTTTGTTATTGTCTAGGGGTTTTTGTATGTCTATGGGTGTTTGCTAGTCTAGGTGTGATGTATGTCTATGGTTGCCTAGATTGGTTCTCAATTAGAGACAGCTGTCTATCGTTGTCTCTGATTGGGAACCATATTTAGGCAGCCATATTCARTGGGTAGTTRGTGGGTTATTGTCTATGTTAGTTGCCTGTGTCTGCACTATTTGTTTATAGCGTCACGTTCGTTRGTGTGTTGTTTTGTAGTTTGTTTAAGTGTTCTTCATTTCGTCGTTAATAAATAGAAGATGTATTGTTATCACGCTGCGCCTTGGTCCTCCTCTCTTCAACGTTATGACGAGCGTGACACATCCCTTCACCTCGTTTTGTTATAACATCTTTGGTCTGACAGACACTTACGGGACAACCAGAACGKATTGTATGATGTCAACAAACATTGCTSGCAAATAGCTTAGCACTAGCTCAAATCAGTCCATCCTTTAAGTATTTTACCCACTTCCGGCTCAATTCGGTCTTAAGTAGAAGAGTTTGAAATTGTGTTTTTTACATTGGATAAAAGTAGAGACTCAAAGCTAGAAAATTGTATATCATACCCTGCAGTTGAAGAACAATGGGAAAACAATTCTGCTTTGAAAGTTGATAATCTTGTAAACTCACTTTTGACAAAATGGCCCTTGAATGTTTTGGTACACCTGCTGGAGAGCTCATCTTTCTCTACACCCATTCAGCATCTTTCACACCCTCTTAAGCCCTAGCCCCACCCATCTCTTTAAGGATTCACATGTGAGACAATGTACTAAACAACCAAAGGTTAAGAKTAAAGGCTGGTTTATACTACGGGTGTGTTTGAAAATTCAAATCTGGAGTTCCAGAGCGCATTCAGAGCACACACACTGGACGCTCCTGGCCGATGAGTAGGGTTGATCCGAGCATTCTGACCTAACAGTAGTCAAGCACCCAAGCTAACTGGCTAACGTTGGCTAGCTTGCTAGCTACTTCCAGACACAAATGAGAGAACAGCTCACTCTGACCATTTTACTCATTCTAGCAGACCTGGTAGGCTGGTTATCCAGAGCTTTGTTGACTGCAACTCTGCAAATGACGACAATTMAATTATGCTTTTTTGCCAACGTTTACTGACACCGGCCATATTCAACGGGTGTTGAGAGTTCGTAAATMTGTCAGTTATTCTGCACTCTGGTACACTCAGATGAGTATGCTCTGAAATCGGAGTAGATAGCCAGAGCAAATTTACTAGCTATGTCTTTCGACAGTTGTTGCAGTGACATCATGAACATTCTATMGAAATAGTTACTTGCATAGTGGAGTCTTTTGTTTAGAAATGTAGCTTGCTAAACAAAAAACCATAATGCCAACTCATAACGTTACTACGCTGCATGAATCTGCAGTAGCTAACCAACCAGGTTCAATGAAAGCTAGCTTGCTAACATTAGGATATAACTAGCAATACAAATGGCTCCGAGATACAAATAATATTACTACACAGATCATACACGTAACATTAGCTATTGAGCCAGCCAGCTATTGTTAGCTAACAGTACGCTTTAACCTTTTCTCAATATAGGGGGTGCTGTTTCAACATTAGCATTTATCGTCTCCAAATTAAACTGCCTCACACTCAATTCTTGCTCGTACAATATGCATATTATAGTTATTATTGGATAGAAAACACTCTCTAYTTTKTATAACCGTTTGAATTATGTCTCTGAGTGAAACAGAACTCATTCTACAGCACTTTTCCTGATATGGAGTGAGATTTCAGACATTTTGGCCTCTGGTCCCAGGTCAGTTTTAAAGTCCCTGTAAATCCTATGAGGATACAAACACTGCCCATGCCTTCCTCTAGATGTCAGTAAGAGGTGACAATTTGAATGGAGTCGATTGCGCAATCAGGGCCAGTATAAAACAGAAAAGACCGGAGTACGTTCTTTTCCTGCTGCGCCTCAGCAAAGATGGACGTCGGACTCTCTCTCTTTCCAAGCGTTGGTTTAGCCACTTATATATCGCCGGTCCATGTTTTTACTCGTTATAGGTGTTAAAACATCATAAGGTAGTTAATTTTAAACCGTTTTATAGCAATTTATATCCGTTTAGTGCGATTTTGAGGCATTGCTTTGTGATGCACATTGAAGCACCGGGCACGTTTCGGGGTCCCGGTCGAACGTTAGTGGGCATTTCGACGGACAAGAGGACAGCTTCGACCAAAAGAAGATTAGACCAAGAAAGGATACATGCCCAAGATTCTGATGGAAGATCACCTCACAGTAAGAAATATTTAAGATGATAAATTGTTGTTCTGTCGAAAAATGTTATACGCATATTCCGAATTTTTTTTGGTATAGCTTCGCTTGGCGAACCTGTATTGCACAGTAAGGATATTTTTAGAAATGTAATTCAGCGATTGCATTAAGAACTAATTTGTCTTTCGATTGCTGTCCACCCTATATTTTTTAGTCAAGTTTACGATTAGTTATTCATTACGCCAGATCACTGTCCAAAATGGAGCCCGACATTTTCAGGCTAGTTTTGCTAGTATTGTCATGTTATAACCACGTTTTTTTGTGGCTAAATATGCACATTTTCGAACAAACTCTATATGTATGTTGTAATATGATGTTACAGGGGTGTCATCGGAAGAATTCTGAGAAGGTTAGTGAAAAATTAATACATTTTGGCGATGATTACGTTATCTCTCTCTTTGGGCTTGTATCAATGCTGGGTAACGTTTGCACATGTGGTATGCTAATATAACGATTTATTGTTTTTCGCTGTAAAACACGTAGAACATCTGAAATATTGTCTGAATTCACAAGATCTGTGTCTTTCCAATGCTATGCTTTGTCTATTTTTAACCTTTCCACGAGCCTCTACCCCGGATCCGGGACACCCCCACCCCCCACACACTAATTAGCATAGCTAGCATAGCTTCACAAGTAGATAGTAGCATCTAAATATCATTAAATCACAAGTCCAAGACACCAGATGAAAGATACAGATCTTGTGAATAAAGCCACCATTTCAGATTTTTAAATGTGTTTACAGGGAAGACAAATATGTAAATCTATTAGCTAAACCACGTTAGCAAAATACACCACTATTCTAACTCCATCAGTTCTTACTCCTTCAGGTGCTATCACCAATTCGGCCAACTAGATATTGATATCCACTAACCAAGAAAAAACCCTTCAGATGACAGTCTGAATACATATTCATGTATAGGATAGTTTTTTTGTTAGAAAAAGTTGCATATTTCAGGTAGAAATCACAGTTTACAATTGCACCCACATCACAAATCGACTAGAATTACTAGATAGAGCAACGTGTATGACCAATTTACTCATCATAAAACATTTCATAAAAATAGACAAAGCATAGCAATGGAAAGACCAGTTCTTGTGATTTCAGACATATTTCAGATTTTCTAAGCGTTTTTCAGCGAAAACACAATAAATCGATAGTTAGCATACCACATGTGCAAACGTTACAGAGATCGATTTCCAGCCAAAGAGCGCTATAACGTAATCACCGCAAAATATATTATTTTTTTCACTAACCTTCTCAGAATTCTTCCGATGACACCCTGTAACATCATTTTACAATATACATATAACAGTTTGTTCGAAAAGGTGCATATTTAGCCATACAAACCGTGGTTACACAATAAAAATACTAGGAAATCAAGCTCAATATGTCTGACGTCATCTATAGACAGTGATCTAGTTTTAATTGAAAGCTAATCATATACTTGACTAAAAAATACAGGGTTGACAGCAATCGAAAGACAAATTATTTTTAATGCAACCGCTGATTTACATTTTTAAAATTATCCTTACTTTTCAATACGGTTTGGCCAAGTGAAGCTATCAAACAAAAATGGCGAAATATGCGTTTAAATTTTCGACAGAAACACGATTTATCATTTTAAATATTGCTTACTTTGAGCTGTTTCTTCCATCAGATTCTTGGGCAATGTATCCTTTCTATGTATAAACGTCTTTTGGTCGATAGATGTCCTCTGTCCTTCGAAATGTCCACCACCAACGACCGCACCCTAAAACGTGTCCAACTTTCAGAGTGCACGACAAATAATTCCTCAGAATCGCACTAAACGGATATAAATTGCTATAAACGTTTCAAATTCACTACATTATGATGTTTTTAACAACTATAACGACTGAAAACTGACCGGAGAAATATTGCTGGTTAGAAAACGATTTGGAACGAGGCAGGTCCGATGGCCTTCACGCTTGAGGGCGCACGTTGAGAAAGGGGGTCCTCTGTACATTTTTGTCATTTATAATGGCTGTGAACGTCCCAATCGATTTCATTGAAAACGTGATGACGTACAGACACCGAGGAAGACGTAGGCAGTGTCGGTTTTCTTCATAGCATTACTGTGGCCTTATAAACAGACCCCAGATCAGAGGTAAAAATTTCTGAAATCTGAACCCTGTCATGAAAAGTGCTGTAGAATTGTTCTGTACCACTCAGAGACAAAATTCACAACTCATAGAAACTAGAAGGTGTTTTCTATCCAATAATAACAATAATATGCATATTGTACGATCAAGAATTTAGCACGAGGCAGTTTAATTTGGAGACACAAATATGCTAATGCGGAACAGCACCCCTATAGTTGCAAGAAGTTAAGAAATGTTTTATGATGAGTAAATTGGTAATACACGTTGCTCTCTGTATTTATTCTAGTCGAGTTGTGATGGTAAGTGCAATTGTAAACTATGATTTCTACTGAAATATGCACATTTTTCTAACAAAAACTATCCTATACAATAAATATGTTATCAGACTGTCATCTGATGAGGTTTTTTCTTGGTTAGTGGCTATCAATACTTTTATTTGGCCGAATTGGTGATAGCTACTGGTGGAGAGAAAAAATGGTGGACAAAGAAAATGGTGTCTTTTTGCTAACGTGGTTAGCTAATAGATTTACATATTGTGTCTTCCCTGTAAAACATTTAAAAATCAGAAATGATTGCTGGATTCACAAGAAGTGGATCTTTCATCTGGTATCTTGGACTTGTGATTGAATGATATTTAGATGCTACTATTTACTTGTGACGCTATGCTAGCTATGCTATTCAGCTTTTTTACTGGTGGGGGTGGGGGGTGCTCCCGGATCCGGGTTTCTGACTCGTTAGAAGTTAACTTGAAATACATTTCTACATTTAAGTCAGAAAGTGATTTAACATCTGAAAACTTTACTAGTTAGACTACCTTACCCATATACACTATCGGTCAAAACTTTTCAAGGGTTTTTGTTCATTTTTACTATTTTCTACATTGTAGAGTAACAGTGAAGACATCACAACTATGAAATAACACCTATGGGTGTAACGGTGGTCCTCCTCCTCTTCAACCGAAAAGGAGGAGTATTGAGGGAACCAAGGCGCAGCGGGTTGTGAACACATAATATTTATTAAAGACAAGACGAAAACACGAACTTCACTATAAACTAACAAAACAACAAACGGAGTAGACAGACCTGAACGACGAACTTACATTAAACACGAGAACGCACGAACAGGGAAAATAGCCTACACATAAAAATGACGATGTACAACACAAACCGAACAGTCCCGTATGGTGCGACAAACACTGACACAGGAGACAACCACCCACAACGAACACAGTGAAACAACCTACCTAAATATGACTCTTAATTAGAGGAACGCAAAACACCTGCCTCTAATTAAGAGCCATACCAGGCAACCCTAAACCAACATAGAAACACACAACATAGAATGCCCACCCAAACTCACGTCCTGACCAACTAACACATACAACAAACTAACCGAAATAGGTCAGGAACGTGACAATGGGATCATTTAGTAACCAAATAAGTGTTAAACAAATCAAAATAGATTTTATATTTGAGATTCTTCAAATAGCCACCCTTTGCATTAATGACAGCTTTGCACACTTGGGAGTTGTTGCGGAGTTGAGTGGTTTAACTTCTTTGGGGTAGGGGGCAGTATTTTCACGTCCGGATGAAAAGCATGCCCAGAGTAAACAGCCTGCTACAAAGCCATAAAAGCTAGAATATGCATATTATTAGTAGATTTGGATAGAAAACACTCTGAAGTTTCTAAAACTGGTTGAATGATGTCTGTGAGTATAACAGAACTCATATGGCAGGCAAAAACCTGAGAAAAAAATCCAACCAGGAAGTGGGAAATCTGAGGTTGGTCGATTTTCAACTCAGCTCCTATTGAGGATACAGTGGGATATTGGTAATGTTGCACTTCCTAAGGCTTCCACTAGATGTCAACAGTCTTTAGAACCTTGTCTGATGCTGCTACTGTGAAGTGGGGTAGAAGGAGAAGGGAATGAGTCAGAGGTCTGCCAGCAGCCACGAGCTGACCATGTGCTGATCATGCACGTTGACGTGAGAGGGAGCTCTGTTCCATCGCACTTCTGAAGACAATGGAATTCTCCGGTTGGAACATTATTGAAGAATTATGTTAAAAACATCCTAAAGATTAATTCAATACTTCGTTTGTCATGTTTTTACAGACTGTAATATAACTTTTTTAACTTTTCGTGGGGAATGTGTGAGGGGGCTGATAGACCTGGACAGCCTCAGAGAGTGARTTGAACGCGCGTCGTGAGTTTGAATTTGGACATAAATTATGGACATTACCAAACAAAACGAAAKATTTTGTGGAAGTGGGAGTCCTGGGAGTGCATTCCGACGAAGATCAGCAAAGGTAAGTGAAGATTTATAATGCTATTTATGACTTTTGTTGACTGCATAATATGGTGGATATATTTGTGTCTTGATTGGGCTCTGAGCGCCGACTCAGATTATTGCATGGTTTGCTTTTCCGTAAAGCTATTTTGAAATCTTACACAGCGGTTGCATTAAGGAGAAGTGCATCTAAAATTCCATGCATAACACTTGTATCTTTTAGCAAAGTTRATTATGAGTATTCCTGTAAATTGATGTGACTCTCTGCAAAATCAAAGTATGGAACTTCTGAACGTAAGGCGCCAATTTTAAACTCAGATTTTTGGATATAAATATGATCTTTACCGAACAAAACATACACGTATTGTGTAACATGAAGTCCTATGAGTGTCATCTGATGAAGATCATCAAAGGTTAGGGATTAATTTCATCTATATTTCTGCTTTTTGTGAATCATCTCTTTGGCTGGAAAAATGGCTGTGTTATTCTGTGAATAGGCACTCACCTAACAATCYTTTGGTTTGCTTTCGTCGTAAAGCCTTTTTGAAATRGGACACTGTSGCTGGATTTASAAGTGTATKTTTAAAATAGGGTAAAATACATGTATGTTTGAGGAATTTAAATTATGTGATTTCTGTTTTGAATTTGGCGCCCTGCAGTTTCACTGGCTGTTGAAGAGGTGGGACGCTACCGTCTCGCGTACCCTAGAGAGGTTAAAGAATCACTGACAAAGACACAAGAGGGTAGAACATACTTTGAAAATCAACAATTGGCAGCTTATCCGAGGACAATTACTGGAAGACTTGCTCAATGGTTAACATGGGCGATCTCAGACTTGAAAGAGCTGGAATGACCCTGAACCAATAAATGGTCATTGACAGTAACTATGGTGACAACCGTCTACAACCCCAACTCCCGCCATATTTTTACTCAGAATAGCTGTCACAGGGCGTGACATGGCATGTGTGTGATGGTGTCGTAAGGCGAGGGGAATGTGTGAGAGGGCTGAAAGACCCGGACAGCCTGAGAGAGTGACTGGGCAGGAGGAGTGGAGTGTCACATACTAGCTCTGAACTAAAAAATGTTAAAGTAGAAATGTAAAAATGCAGATTAATAGCCTCAGTTAAATCAAATCAAATCAAATTGTGTTTGTGACATTCTCCAAATACAACAGGTGTAGACCTTACCGTGAAATGCTTACTTACAAGCCCTTAACCAACAATTTAGTTAACTCTATTTATTTAAAATATATACTAAATAAACTCAATTAAAAAATAAAAATTAACACAATAAAATAACAATAACAAGGCTATATACCTGGGGTACAGGTATCGAGTTAATGTGCGGGGGTACAGGTTAGTCGAGTTAATTTTTACATGTAGGTAGGGGTAAAGTGACTATACATAGATAGTAAACAGCAAGTAGCAGCACTGTAAAAACAAAGGGGGGGAGTCAATGTAAATAGTCTGATTAATTGATCAGCAGTCTTGTGGCTTGGGGGTAGAAGCTGTTAAGGAGCCTTTGGACCTAGACTTGGCGCTCCGGTACTGCTTGCCGTGCGATAGCAGAGAAAACAGTCTATGACTTGGGTCATAGTCTATTTTTTGGGCCTTCCTAGTATATAGGTACTGGATGGAAGGAAGCTTGGCCAGTAGCGCCTTACGGTCAGATGCCGAGCAGTTGCCATACCAGGCAGCGATGCAACCGGTCAGGATGCTCTCGATGGTGCAGCTGTAGAACTTTTTTGAGGATATGAAGACCCATGCCAAATCTTTTCAGTCTCCTGAGGGAGAAAAGGCGTTGTCATGCCCTCTTCACGACTGTCTTGGTGTGTTTGGACCATGATAGTTTGTTGGTGATATGGACACGAAGGAACTTGAATCTCTCAAACCGTTCCACTACAGCCCGTCGATGTGAATCGGGGGATGTTCAGCCCTCCTTTTCCTGTAGTCCACGATCATCTCCTTTGTCTTGCCCACTTTGAGTGAGAGGTTGTTGTCCTGGCACCACACTGCCAGGTCTCTGACCTCCTCCCTATAGGCCCTTCTCATCATTGTCGGTGATCAGGCCTACCACTGTCATCAGCAAACTTAATGATGGTGTTGGAGTCGTGCTTGGCCATGCAGTCATGGGTGAAAAGGGAGTACAGGAGGAGATTAAGCATGCACCCCTGAGGGGCTCTCATGTTGAGGATCAGCGTGGCAGATGTGTTGTTGCCTACCCTTACCACCTCGCGCGGCCCGTCAGGAAGTCCAGGATCCAGTTGCAGAGGGAGGTTAAACACCTCCCAGGTTCCTTAGCTTCGTGATGAGCTTTGTGAGCACTATGGTGTTGAACGCTGAGCTGTAGTCAATGAACAGCATTCTCACATGTGTTCCTTTTGTCCAGGTGGGAAAGGGCAGTGTGGAGTGCGATTGAGATTGCATCATCTGTGGATAGGGTGGTATGCAAATTGGAGTGGGTCTAGGGTTTCTGGGATGATGGTGTTGATGTGAGCCATGACCAGCCTTTCAAAGCACTTCATGGCTACCGACATGAGTGCTACAGGGTGGTAGTCATTTAGCTTTGCTTTCTTGGATACAGGGACTGCTTGGTAGTCTGCTTGAAACATGTTAAAATTACAGACTCGGTCAGGGAGAGGTTGAAAATGTTAGTGAAGACACTTGCCATTTGGTCCGCGCATGCTCTGAGTATACATCCTGGTTATTCGTATGGCCCCGCGGCCTAGTGAATGTTGACCTGTTTAAATGTCTTGCTCACATCGGCTACAGAGAGTGTGATCACACAGTCATCTTGAACAGCTGGTGCTCTCATGCATGCTTCAGTGRTGCTTGCCTCYAAGRAAGCATAAAAGGCATTTAGCCCATCCGGTAGGCTCACGTCACTGGGCAGCTCGRGGCTGGGTTTCCCTTTGTAGTCCATAATWGTTTGCAAGCCCTGCCACATCCAACGAGCYTCAGAGCCGGTGTAGTAGGATTTAATTTTAGTCCTGTATTGACGCTTTGCCRGTTTGATGGTTTGTKTGAGGGCATAGGGRGATTTCTTATAAGCGTCTGGATTAGTGTCCCGCTCTAGTGTCCCGCTCTAGCCTTTAGCTCAGTGTGGATGTTGCCTGTAATCCAGTCTGTGCTAGCAAAACAGTCCTGTAGCGTAGCATCCTCTTCATCTGGCCACTTCCGTATTGAGCGAGTCATTGGTACTTCCTAATTTAGTTTTTGCTTGTGAGCAGGAATCACAAGCAAAAACTAAATTAGGAAGTAGCAGTGACTCTTACCAGACGTAGCTGTACTGTCCTGCCGATGCAAGGAAAACCCAGTCATCTGTATAGTATCCGTGTCGTTGTTCAGCCACGACTCAATGAAACACAATATATTAWAGTTTTAGGAAATTCTCGAACGGAGCTCATCTAGTTTATTCTCCAGTGATTGCACGTCGGCCAATAGAACAGATGGTAGAGGCGGGTTACCCACTCGCTTACGAATTCTCACAAGGCACCCCGATCTCTGCCCCCTGAACCTCCATCTTTTCTTCATGCGAATGACAGGGATTTGGACCTTGTCTCGGAGAAACAGTATATATTTCGTGTCGGACACATTAAAGAAAAATCTTTGTCCAGTTCGAGGTGAGTAATCGCTATTCTGATATCCAGAAGCTAGTTTCGGTCATAAGAGACGGTAGCAGCAACATTATGTACAAAATAKGTTTCAAACAATGTGAAAAAACAKACAAAATAGCACAGTTGGTTAGGAGCCTGTAAAACGGCAGCCATCCCCTCCGGCGCCATTCTCATTGGCTACTATACTATACTCATCYGTTACTATACACATAACACTATGCTATAAATACAGAATGAATATAACAAATCATCTCAGAGTCAAGGTCTATAAAGTATGATTATAGACCCATATGGTTCTCCCTGTTAGCCCTTGACATGTCTCTCTCTATCCTCTTACAATAGAACGCCCCTAACCTCAAATTACCCTGACACTGTGACTGTGAGTAAAATGAAAAGGTTGCCAAGGGCACGGCAGCTCAACTACTCCCTTGTATTAGGCCATGGCTTGTCATGCCTTGAGCTTCCTGTCACAGCTGGCTCTGTACAAAGCATTATCAGTCCATTGTCCCTGGTCATAACAAAATTATCTGTTTTATTAGGATTCAACGATCCCATAACAATTGCTGCTCTCTTTGTTGGCTAGATAGCACGCAATAAAAGGATATAGAACAGAATGTTTTGATATCTGGAAGAGAAAGATGATTAATTTTTTCATATCTGCAGTTTTGTGACTGTTCTGAGACTGGGTTTTCTCAACAATCTATCTTTGTGATAACTCCTCCAAATACAAAATTGTTCCCTTTCTAATCTTATTAATGTACTTTTTTTAATGGTCTCCCTCAAGCAGATCTTTCTCATGGAAATGTGACAACGGCATACAAAGCGACTGAAAAGCACAAAAGATACATGCTTGAAGGAGAAAATGAAGGCAATCTTGACAGAGAAGGGAAGGCACCAAACCTTATTACAAATCAGAAATCTCACAAATGTTGACAGCACACACTAAAGACAAGTGGCATAAAAGGCATACCAGATTGGCTCCAATTTCTGCACGTGGACACACATGCTTTTGTGTTTGGATGTTACAATACTTACTTTTGACCCTGGAAAGTCACTCGTTAGTCAGACAAAGCTCTCGATTACACCCTCCGTTCAATCATCATTCACTCTTTCATGCTGTCCGTACCTTCTCTGCTATGCAATCTGGTTTCAGAGCTGGTCATGGGTGCACCTCAGCCACGCTCAAGGTCCTAAACGATATCATAACCACCATCGATAAGAGACATTACTGTGAAGACGTATTCATCGACCTGGCCAAGGCTTTCGACTCTGTCAATCACCACATTCTTATCGGCAGACTCAACAGCCTTGGTTTCTCAAATGATTTCCTCTGGTTCACCAACTACTTCTCTGATAGAGTTCAGTGTGTCAAATCGGAGGGCCTGTTGTCCGGACCTCTGGCAGACTCTATGGGGGTGCCACAGGGTTCAATTCTCGGGCCAACTCTCTTCTCTGTATACATCAATGATGTCGCTCTTGCTGCTGGTGATTCTCTGATCCACTTCTACTCAGACGACACCATTCTGTATACCTCTTGCCCTTCTTTTGACACTGTGTTAACTAACCTCCAGATGAGCTTCAATGCCATACAACTCTCCTTCTTTAGCCTCCAATTGCTCTTAAATGCAAGTACAACTAAATGCATGCTCTTTAATCGATCACTGCCCGCACCTGCCCGCCCGTCCAGCATCACTACTCTGGACGGTTCTGACTTTGAATATGTGGACAACTACAAATACCTAGGTGTCTAGTTAGACTGTAAACTCTCCTTCCAGACTCACATTAAGCATCTCCAATCCAAAATTAAATCTAGAATCGGCTTCCTATTTCGCAACAAAGCATCCTTCACTCATGCTGCCAAACATACCCTCGTAAAACTGACCATCCTACCCAACCTCGACTTCAGCGATGTCATTTACGAAATAGCCTCCATCACTCTACTCAACAAACTGGATGCAGTCTATCACAGTGCCATCCGTTTTGTCACCAAAGCCCCATATACTACCCACCCCTGCGACCTGTACGCTCTTGTTGGCTGGCCCTCGCTTCATACTCGTCTCCAAGCCCACTGGTTCCAGGTCATCTACAAGTCTCTGCTAGGTAAATCCCCGCCTTATCTCAGCTCCCTGGTCACCATAGCAGCAACCACCCATAGCACGCACTCCAGCAGGTATATCTCACTGGTCACCCCCAAAGCCAATACTTCCTTCGGCCGCCTTTCCTTCCAGTTCTCTGCTGCCAATGACTGGAACGAACTGCAAAAATCACTGAAGCTGGAGACTCATATCTCCCTCACTAGCTTTAAGCACCAGCTGTCAGATCACTGCACCTGTACATAGCACATCTGTAAATAGCCCATCCAACTACCTCATCCCCATACTGTATTTATTTATTTATCTTGCTCCTTTGCACCCCAGCATCTCTACTTGRACATTCATCATCTGCACATCTACCATTGCAGTGTTTAATTGCTATATTGTAATTACTTCGCCACCATGGCCTAATTATTACCTTACCTCCCTTATCCTACCTCATTTGCACACACTCTATATAAACTTTTTCTACTGTCTTATTGACTGTATGTTTGTTTATTCCATTTGTAACTCTGTGTTGTTGTATGTGTCGAACTGCTTTGCTTTATCTTGGCCAGGTCGCACTTGTAAATGAGAACTTGATCTCAACTAGCCTTCCTGGTTAAACAAAGGTGAAATAAAAAAAATAACAAAATTCACTGGCTCAATGCTAATCCTCCATATGATAACACTAATTGCAGCCTGTAACTGGAGCGTGATGACCTTTACCCGAAGGCCTGGACCTTTATGGCACAGGCGGTAGTGTACTCACCCCATAACTGGTCAATKGTTAAAGCCTGACTTTGGCTGTTCCCTCTCGAGCCTTCCCTGCACCTCAGAGACCCTGTACTAACAATGCGTGCCGCACATTACAGAGAGTTGAGCTCACACACACACACCAAGCCATCTGGCGGCCCTAGCCCCTGCATTCTCTCAGAACTGAAGCAGTATCACAAGCTCAACACAATCCCAGTACTAGGCTTACTTCTGTCTAAGAGGGTTTGGATACAGGCCGCTTTGTAATTTCATACAATATCCCTTTTATTGTTAGGGGTGAAACATCACTTAGTGGTGATAATAATTAGACTCCATGGGTATTAGTTGATATAAAATAAATACAAACTTGGGCAAGAAATTAGCTAGTGCAATAACATGTGAAAGGATAAGTTAAACAAACAAAAACAATGATGCCAGTATGTAACATATGTTGTGTTGTGTTGGTTGAGTATGTTTTACTGGTGCCCCATGTCCACTGGAAAATTCGAGCCAAATTCGAGCTGGCTCAAATGGAATTCTCAAATTCGAGCTGGGTCAAGGGAAACKCAGGCCACAGCAGCCCAGTTTCACAACTAGGGCCAGCTTGATTAGAACTCGGCCCTGTCACTGCTGACAAAATTTAGCTAGCTCATCTGAGCTTGTTGCTGTTAGCTAGCACATGGACAAGCAGTACTGCAGTAGTCAGACATGACAGTAATTACCACCATAGCTGGAGTCTTCATAACTTTTTGCACTACACAGTAAACTTTCATGAGAACAGTCAGCCCTCGAATTCTAACTACCTAACATTAGCTAGCAAATCAGAGTTAAAACAAGCTAGCTAGCTAACGTGAGCTAGCAGGAATTTTATTTGGTCAGGTCGTATTGAAATCTAGCTAGCTGGACCATATCAAACCTGTCATCTGGTTTGCTTCATTAGCTAGCTAGCTAATAACAAACCATGGCAAGCTTGGTAGGAATTAAGCTAGCACAATGCTAACCYTTTAGTTACCTAGCTAACTTTATCAAGCTAAATAAATGGCTCTGAGTCTGAATGGCACTGGCAAGAGTATGGGGTAATGTTAGTTACAGCACAGTGAGGGTGAATTTAATTATTCAATATAGATAGCTAGCTAGCAACATTAGCGAACCCAGGTGCACAGTCAAATATAGGCTACCTAGCAACATGACAGTATTTCTCACTTCTGAAGGCAGTGGAAACTCAATTCCAGACAGACCACCAAGGCCAGACTTCAAAGTCCAATGGAAACAGGGCTTAAAAGTTTTGGGAACGTGCAATTTTTGGCTATTGTACTCCAGCACTTTGGATTTTAAACAATACAATGATCATAAGGTTGAAGTGCAGACTGTCAGCTTTAATTTGAGGGCATTTCCATCCATATCGTGTGAACCGTTTAGAAATTATGTTTTAGGGTATTGGGACAAATTAAGTCATACAGTGCCTTCGGAAATTATTCAGACCCATTTACTTTTTCCACATTTTGTTGTTAATAACAGCATTATTCTAAAATGTATTTAAAAATATTACAAAATATGTAGCAATCTACACCCAATACCCCATCGAGACAAAGCGAAAACAGGTTAAGAATTGTTTTTAAATGTATAAAAAAAAAATAATAATAACACATTTTTACATAAGTATTCAGACCRTTTGCTATGGGACTCGAAATTGAGCTCAGGTGCATCCTGTTTCCATTGATCATCCTTGAGATGTTTCTACAACTTGATTGGATACCACGTGTGGTAAATTCAATTGATTGGACATGATTTGGAAAGGCAGTGCATGTAGACAGTGCATGGGCTCCCGAGTGGCGCAGCGGTCTAAGGCACTGCTTCTCAGTGCAAGAGACATCACTATAGTACCTGGTTCGAATCCAGACTGTATCACATCTGGCTGTGATTGGGAGTCCCATAGGGCTGGGGCGAAGGCTCACTTTCCAACAGGACAATGACCCTAAGCACACAGCCAAGACAACGCAGGAGTGGCTTCGGGACAAGTCTCTGAAATGTCCTTGAGTGGCCTAGCCAGAGCCGTTATTCGAACCCGATCGAACATCTCTGGAGAGACCTGAAAATAGCTGTGCAGTAATGCTCCCCATCCAACCTGCCAGAGAGGATCTGCAGAGAAGAATGGGAGAAACTCCCCAAATACAGGTGTGCCAAACTTGTCGTGTCATACCCAAGAAGACRCGATGCTGTAATTGCTGCCAAAGGTGCTTCAACAAAGTACTGAGTAAAGGGCTGTTCAGAATGGGACTTGATAATYCCAACACTTGAAGAACTACGTTTGTCTTCCGAAGACACTGATGATGTCAGTCATCGTACAGTAGTCTGTGTGACAGATTATGTTTCCCAGCCCTTATCAACCCAGGTGTAATTGAGTTAGTTTACATGCACACTAATAATTCAATATTTTACTGATTATAGTATGGCATTAGTCATGTAAACACCTGCTTATCGTAACCCCCTAGAYTCGATTGACAAATCAGTATGTCAATCTAAGTAGCGTAATAAAAAATGTTTAAATCCCCATTAAAACCCGCTGATGTCCCTCTTCCACATCTGCGTTGAGAGCTGGCAGAGCAAGAGCGGTGTTTGTCAGATCATGAGACATCCCGAAAGTCGGTCTTCTCATGAAAACCTCTGTAGCTTCTGAACGGTTTGACCTACAAACTATTATGACCACTATATGGTCCCCCACAAGCGTCACGGGACTCGTGTGAAGGTAAACAGCTACAGTAAAAAAAAATATATGAAAGTTTGAAGGTAGTTTTGAGCCTACCTAAAAAAAGTTTTAAAAAACAAAACTTGTTTCTCCCCCAACAGCTTTGACTTTGTAAGAAGTTATCGGCGTATGGTCATAATCAAAGTAAGCATACACTGATTAATCTTAGGGATAGGATCTAGTTTCCTGAATTTCCGCCTGACTTACGTGCCCAAAGTAAACTGCCTGTTACTCAGGCCCAGAAGCCAGGATATGCATATAATTGGATAGAAAACACTCTTAACGGTTCTAAAACTGTTAAAATAATGTCTGAGACTATAACAGAATTGATATAACAGCAAAAATCTGAAGATAATCCGACCAGAATCTTTTTTTTTCAGCTCCCAGGCTCTTATTATGGAAACTATAATATGGAAATTATGTTTCTATGTATCTCTCTATGTATCTCCGTCACCCAGATTGCAATTCCTATGGCTTCCACTAGATGTCAACCGTCTTTATTCAARGTTTCAGGTTTCTTTTTTGAAAAACGAACAACAAGCCCTCCAATTTCACCGGATGTTGTCGATAGGTGTCCCGCTGACGGAACACCTAGCCCTAAGAATTAAAACAGCTGGTTTTCTGAGTAATCCTTTGAATTATTAGAACATGCAAACAGCTTAATAGGTGTTCCAGCAGTGTGTCAGCACCGGTAGCGCAAGCCATCCCTCTTATGCACGAGTGAAGAGAGTTGGGAATAATTTAAAGTCTTTTTTTTATAGTTTTCACATTCAAACGTTATATATCCGAACTCAGAATCAAATAGTCTTTGCAAAACTAACATGGTCACTGTGGTAGAAACGTTTATTTTGATTGACAATTTTCTGCATTTGTCAAAAGTCCCATGAAGTAGCCTGATTTCAGATGTGTCCATGTAAACAGGATTATTATGGAAATRGTTCTTCTTGCAAAGCATGTAAACGTTTTAAACAAAATATTARATTAATCTGATTACCCACAATATTCCTATTATTGTGTGCATGTAACCGTGCTCATTGAATWTTTTTTCTATGTCCCTAAGATCAACTGGAAAAAGCGACTAAGTCCAGCAGTACAAAACTGCTGTCCATAGAGTAAGTAAACATTTGAAACTGAAGTCATCAATAATTTATACATATCAATTTMAATGTATTATCTGTTTCCTATAATGATCCGTTATTGATCGTTTCCCCGTCCTGCGTTGTTGAGGCCATCCGTATAAAGTATCCTTCAGCTTCAGGAGTATGGATTCAAGGAGTCTACGGACGCACACTTGCTTCTCTGAATCACTTGATTCTCAAGAATGTATAAAGACTGAACACATATTGACAACAAGTTTTATTACACAACGTGTCTATAACCATGTAAATACAAGGTGTATAGCTAGCTATGAGTATGTCAACAACTTAAGGTTACTTGTTCTTCAACATGTTCCCAAATAAAGAATGTTTGTTTTCATGACACATAATAAAAAGCATGAGCTGTAGCACACCCAGAGAAAAGTATTTTGTGTGGAGGTGCTGACTAACAACAAATAAAAACTGTAAGCTATAAAAAATAAATAGAGTTGCCCCAAACTATGCAAACCTGTATGTGGGACAATTACAAAACAGAGACACACCCCCGACTTTCTAAAATCCTCCAATGGAAGAGATACATAGATGATGTCTTTGTGCTCTGGGAAGGAAGTCAGCAGGAACTAAATGAATTCCAAACTCTTGCAAAACGAGAGCTCTGAATATCTCAAATTCACCATGCAGACTGATGAGAGAAAAATAAAGTACCTGGACTTATCAAAGAGAATGATGCATTACATACAGACTTATACACAAAGCCCACAGAACGCAAAACCCTGCTATATGCGGATATTATGCATCCCCTTCCCCTCAAGAATGGTCTACCATATAGCCAGTTATGCAGGGTTAAACTGTCACGTTCCTGACCTGTTTTCTTTTCTTTTGTCTTGTATTTATTTAGTTGGTCAGGGCGTGAGTTGGGTGGGTTTGTCTATGTGTGATTTTCTATGTTGGGATGTTTGTGTTCGGCGGGTATGATTCTCAATCAGAGGCAGCTGTCAATCGTTGTCCCTGATTGAGAATCATACTTAGGCAGCCTGGGTTTCACGTGTGTTTTGTGGGTGTTTGTTCCTGTGTCAGTGTTTGTGCCACACAGGACTGTTTCGGTTTTGTCACGTTTGTTGGTTGTTTTGTAMTTTGAAGTGTTTTGTTGACTTTCATTAAATAATGAACACTAACCACTCTGCGTTTTGGTCCTCTCCMTCTGTCAGCGAGGTAGCCGTTACATAAACAAATCTGTGGCCACCTGTCAGATTTTGACAGCAATGCTAAGAAAATGACAGATATATTCCAAATGGGAGGCTACAGGGACAAAATTCTTTATGCAGCAATGATGAAAATATCTCAAAAACCAAGAGAGAAAWTTCTCATAAGTAAAGCAAAGAAGAAAAACAGCTCAAGAGTCTTTTGCACTAAGTACACTAAGTGTTTGAAAGCAATCCTGAAAAAGCACTGGCATATTCTGCAATCAAACAAAAAAATGGCACAACTCTTCAAGTAACTGGTGGTCTATAAGTGTGGTCGCAATACTGTGGATAGCTTAATGAGATCTGACCTGCCCCCTGAGCCCACTCAGACACTCTTGACACACATTCCAAATGGGAAGTACAAATGTGGCTCATGTGCACAGTGCAATAGCGCTACAAAAACACCCTTCTTCAGACACCCACATTCAGGTAGAAATATCCCTGTTAGGGGTATCATCTCATACAAGACAAAAAAGAGAGTAATCTATCTCATCACCTGTTCATGTGGGAAAGCCTACGTAGGACAAACGAAAATATGCATATCTGAACACTGCAGCTCAATCAGGTGTAAGAACACTGACGATCCAGTAGCAGCTCACTTTGTTGAAGCTAACCATCCCATCTCCTCCCTCAAATACACAGGCATTGAGCATGTTGCTTTAACAAGGAGAGGAGGTAACATCGAGATCCTACTACTACAGAAGGAGGCCTACCGGATATCCTACTTGTAAACATTGACCCCTAGTGGTCTGAATATTGACTTTGCTCTCAGGCCCTTCTTATGAACAATACTTTTTTATGAACAAGTCTTAGAAATGTAAATATTATTTCTACAGCTAATCAGTATACACCCAATATGTTGATGATGCTTATTATGCATTATGGTTGAACCAAAAGATTACGTGTAACAAAAGTGTAATGAAATTGGAAACAATTAAATAAATATGTGAAATTAAATTAAACAATGTATGTTGATGCTAATGTTATGCTAATGCTAATGCCTAATATATTCAATATGCTGTAAACTTGTCTTTTAACAGTTTCACTCACTTCATTCTAATCAACTAATAATTATGACACACCCCTCACTGTTATCATTGGTTGCACTAATTGCACTGTTTGTCTACATAACTTGGTTCAAGCATTCATGATATTACACTGAAGAATCGTTGGTGTTTTACCCCCAAAATTACTGGGAGTTTATATACAGTTGAAGTTGGAAGTTTACATATTTGTAGAGTATTTGTTCCATTGATTATGGAACAGGTTGCAGCTGGTGGGGATCTGCTCTGACTCCAGCACACCTATCTCCCGACACACAATCACACACATACACAGAGGGAGAGGGAGAGGGAGAGGGAGAGGGAGAGGGAGAGGGATAGGGCGAGGGAGAGGGAGAGGGAGAGAGTACTGGGGGAGTGGCGGTAGGTCAAGGAGACACAGGATGAGCAGTAGAGGGCATTGCAGGAGCAGATGTGACAGTATCTTATCTTCAAAAAAACTGAGGTTTTGAGATTGGTTTCAAGTAATCCTAACACTGATTACTACTATACTCAATAGTAATTATTAACAGTATATAATGTCCACACTATAACTCCAGTGCAAACGGCTGTTATGTCCTGTAGTTTCTATAATGGCATCAAAGCCATTTCCTGATTGCAAWTTTTTWTWTTTTTCACTTAATTTCCGTTTATGTGACAATGCAAGCATATATTGTGTAGATAATCATTGTAGCATCTAAACCGCTGTGAAATATATTTTCTATATCTAAAAATATTGTATATTCAGCTGGTTGAAGCTGGTGTATAAGACGCAAAAACGATAATTCAGCACTGGAAGCATAGAAATAGCACACATAGAACAGATCTACTGCTTCTTAGACTTACTTTCAACATGAATGAAAGATCTATAACTCACATTTATATGTGAATTTGGTCAGGTTGCACAAAAAGTGACAAATTGTAGCTTTAACAAAAACACAGCAAGACACTATGCAAAAGTTAGACAAACAAACAGCCAGACAGCGACAAGACAAAAAAGCTCAAGGTCCGTCTCTGACTGTGGTATGTCACACTCTTATGTTACTCTCTCTCCTTCTTTCCTAACCTTTTGATTGTTTCCTTAATTGTACTTTACAAGGAAAGGGTATTCAATTGTGAAGCAGGGTGTGTGTTTCTTTCGCTCAGTGTGAATATTAAAACTTCTTAGGGATCAAATCCCGTTAACGGGATCGATTTGAAAATATCCGGTGAAATGGCAGAGRGCCAAATTCAAATTCAATTATTAGAAATATTTWACTTTAATACAATCACAAGTGCAATACACCAAATTAAAGCTTTACTTCTTGTTAATCCAGCCACCGTGTCCGATTTCAAAAATGCTTTACGGCGAAAGCAAACCATGCTATTATCTGAGGACAGCACCCCATCAAACAAACACATGACAATCATTTTTCAAACCGCCAGGCGTGACACAAAACTCAGAAATAACGATATAATTCATGCCTTATCTTTGAATAGCTTCTTCTGTTGGCACTCCAATATGTCCCATAAACATCACAAATAGTCCTTTTGTTCGATAAATTCCGGTGTTATATCTCCAAAATGTCCATATATTTGGCACGCTTGATTCAGAAAAACACCGGTTCCAACTCGCCCGACATGACTACAAATTATCTAATAAGTTACCTGTAAACTTTGTCCAAACATTTCAAACAACTTTCCTAATCKAACTTTAGGTATTTTTTTATGTAAATAATCGATAAAWGTTAAGACGGGATAAACTGCATTCAATAGCGGATAAAKTGAAAGTGGAGCGAGCTTCAGGTCGTGCGCCCCAACCACAACAGTGCACTTGGCTATCCACCCAGATAGGAAATGGCTACTTCTTCATTACACAAAGGAAAAACATCAACCAATTTCTAAAGACTGTTGACATCTAGTGGAAGCAATAGGAACTGCAACCAAGTGCCTTAGAAATCTAGATCCACATAGAAATCCCATTGAAAACACTGTCACCTAAAAAAAAACATTTCCTGGATGGTTTGTCCTCGGGGTTTCGCCTGCCAAATAAGTTCTGTTATACTCACAGACATTATTCAAACAGTTTTAGAAACTTCTATCCAAATCTACTAATCATATGCATATCCTAGCTTCTGGGCCTGAGTAGCAGGCAGTTTACTTTGGGCACCCTTTTCATCCGGACGTGAAAATACCGCCCCCTAGCCTAGAGAGGCTAAGCAGGTAGATCACACAGACCATCTCTCCATCTTTCTGCTAGTGTAACCGGTGCTGTACTGCACCGCTGTAACTCTGCGTTGTGTGTGGTTGATTGAAACTATAGACGTGGACTTTGGAGATCAGGTAGTTTTAATTAAGCAGAATTCACTCTCTGCATCCTGCATCTGCATCCAAAAGAAAATAAAACATTTGTTGACCACATATGTTCTGCGAATCGTCACCTCTTTCTACAACAGAGCAGGGTAGCGCATTATAGCGTTGGTCTAGTAACCGAAAGGTTGCAAGTTCAAATCCCCGAGCTGACAAGTTACAAATCTGTCGTTCTGCCCCTGAATAAGGCAGTTAACCCACTGTTCCAAGGCCGTCATTGAAAATAAGAATTTGTTCTTAACTGACTTGCCTAGTTAAATAAAGGTAAAATAAATGTAAAAAACAATACAAGTGACTGGGATCATTCAAGGAGCTAGCCATTGTTCACACATACTTTAGCTAGCTATTAACCACATGTTGAATTCAGAATGTTAATATCATCCTAAAAAGTACAGTTACAAGTGCATCTTAACAATACCATCCACTTATGAGTAACCTCTAAATATACAACATTATTCATGAACACAACACTGTGTATGACTTTGTGCTTAAAAMAATCATAGTGCATCACTATGGAAGTACACACTCCCCTACTCCCAGGATGCAGGCATGCATAATAACAAATCAACATGCCATATTAATATATGAACATGGTGAAATTCACACAGTACTTTACCAATGGTTACACTAGCTGCATGGAGAGAGCAGAGCGAGAGAGAGGAGAGGACCGAGAGAGGCTGACAGCGGGGCTTGGCATGGGGATTAAATCATTGCCCTGAGGAATCCTCCATGTCTGGGCCAGGAACACTTCCTATGCCTCTTGACAACACAGAAGCCGAATTAATCACAGCATCACGGCATGAACCCCAAGACCCTCACAAACTTCTACAGATTATTTTGGGCTGCATCACCATTTGGTAGGGCACCTGCACTGCCCTCAACCGCATTGGCACTCCAGAGGGTGGTGCGGTAAGCCCAATGCATCACTGGGGGCACGCTGTCTGACCTCCAGGACATTTACAGCACTCGGTGTCAAAGGAAGGCCAAGAAGATCATTAAGGACCTCAGTCACCCGAGCCATGGATTGTTCGCTCGGCTACCGTCTGACAGGCGTCGACAGTACTAAGACACTAAAAAACAGCTTCTATTACCAGTCCATCAGACTGTTGAACTAGCCGTCTACCAGGTGATGCACACTCACCCACACAAAACACACACGAGCTATCACACACACACACCTCATACTCACAAACATGCACACACACAGTCACACTCACATCCCACGCTGCTGTCCCATGTTTATGGAGACATTAAACCACTGGACACTTCCTGTTTAACGCTGTAACACTTCCTGTTTAACCACTAACATTTAGTGGCCGCTGCCAACATACTGACTCAACTCCAGCCACTTTAATAATGGGAATTGATGGAAATTTATGTAAAAATGTATCACTAGCCACTTTAAACAATGCCACTTAATATAATGTTTACATACCCTACATTACTCATCTCATATGTATATGTATATACTGTACTCGATATCATCTACTGCATCTTGCCATCTTTATGTAATACATGTATCACTAGCCACTTTAAACTATGCCACTTTATGTTTATATACCCTACATTACTCATCTCATATGTATATACTGTACTCTATACCATCTACTGCATCTTGCCTATAACGTTCTGTACCATCACTCATTCATATATCTTTATGTACATATTCTTTATCCCTTTACACTTGTGTGTATATGTGGAATTGTTAGGTTAGATTACTCGTTGGTTATTACTGCATTGTCGGAACTAGAAGCACAAGCATTTCGCTACACTCGCATTAACATCTGCTAACCATATGTATGTGACAAATACAATTTGATTTGATTTGATTTTGATTTGATTTGTATTTAAATACTGCATTCTCGACATAGCTTATTCTAATACTTCTAATACTGTACATTGCATTTTAGTTACACTGTTTATGCACACTGCAAATGTCTTTATATTRTGATTAATGAAATGATATATCTACTGCTGTATATACCATTCTTAGTATATCTTGGTTAAATTCATCCGGTGTACACTACCGTTCAAAAGTTTGGGGTCACTTAGAAATGTCCTTGTTTTTGAAAAAAAAGCACAAAAAAATTCCATTAAAATAACATCAAATTGTTCAGAAATACAGTGTAGACATTGTTAATGTTTTAAATGACTATTGTAGCTGGAAACGGCTGATTTTGAATGGAATATCTACATGATCATGAACCATCACTCATGTGTTCCAATGGCACGTTGTGTTATCTAACCCAAGTTTATCATTTTAAAAGGCTAATTGATCATTAGAAAACCCTTTTGCAATTATGTTAGCACAGCTGAAAACTGTGTGCTGATTAAAGAAGCAATATATAAGGGCACAAGGCGAGACCCAGATGCAGACAGAGGAGGCAGATGGTTTGAGTATTTGATATTGCCTACACCCCCCCAAAAGGGGTAGGCAAAAGGTCAAAACCAGTTCATAATCCAGGAGGTACAGAGTGGCAGGCAGGCTCGAAGTCAGGGCAGGCAGAATTGTCAGGCAGGCGAGTACGGAGTACAGAAAATAGGAACAGGAAATACAGGGAAAAATACACCAGGGAAAATAAGCGACACCTGGAGGGGGTYGAGACAATCACAAGGACATGTGAAACAGATCAGGGTGTGACACAATTTAAACTGGCCTTCTTTAAATTAGGTGAGTATCTGGCGCATCAGCATTTGTAGGTTCGATTACAGGCTCAAAATGGCCAGAAACAAATATSTTTCATCTGAAACTCGTCAGTCTATTCTTGTTCTGAGATATGAAGGCTATTRCATGCGAGAAATTGCCAAGAAACTGAAGATCTCATACAATGCTGTGTACTACTCCCTTCACAGAACAACGCAAACTGTCTCTAACCAGAATAGAAAGAGAAGTGGGAGGCCRAGGTGCACAACTGAGCAAGAGGACAAGTACATTAAGAGTGTCTAGTTTGAGAAGCAGTCAGCTGGTATTCTGTCTATAATGYAGTGGCCAGCACAGTCACCGGATCTCAACCCTATTGAGCTGTTGTGGGAGCAGCTTGACCGTATGGTACATAAGTGCCCATCAAGCCAATCCAACTCGTGGGAGGTGCTTCAGGAAGCATGGGGTGAAATCTCTTCAGATTACCTCAACAAATTGACAACTAGATTGCCAAAGGTCTGCAAGGCTGTAAGTGCTGCAAATGGAGGATTATTTGATGAAAGCAACGTTTTTAAAGGACACAATTATTATTTAAATTAAAAATCATTATTTATAACCTTGTCAACATCTTGACTATATTTCCTTTTCATTTTTGCAACTCATTTCATGTATGTTTTCATGGAAAACAAGTACATTTCTAAGTGACCCCAAACTTTTGAACGGCATTGTACATACGTATAAGACTGCATATTAATTACTGTTACATTGCTATTTGGGTTGTTAATTAGATTRGTTCCAACGTTTCTTGATTGTAAAATGTTTTGATGTAATTCTTTAATTGTGTATTTGATTGGCATTGTACTGCATTGTTAAACATACAGTAAGCATTTCACTGCACCCGCTATAACATCTGCTAAACTGTTGTCATGGAAATTCATGTATACTGAGAGAGACTTTGTCATTTCTCCAAACAATCTTTAGTCCATATCGATTAATTATTGCAATAATGAGGCTGGTCGACCCCACACCCTTGAGTGTTGGACCAAGTAACCAAACCTTTACACAAATGCAGAGTACTATACATAGCTGACACTAAGAATGCTTCGTCATGGTTGGTTCCACCCATTCCATGCAGAATGGGGCATCATAAGCCACTGGGTTCATCCGGTCGTTATCTGCACAGGGTTGTTGTCTTAACTCCACCTTGACTTAGTTTCCCAGGTGCAAGGATGATTTTGAGACAATAAGGGATTGTTCTACTCCTAAGCGATCCCTAGTAAAACACATTCTTGTCTATGTAATGCAGTCTTTAACTCATTTYTCAGCTCAAGCCATCTCTAGTGACCGTATGTCCAGATTAGCTGCAGGGAACTAGAAACACAGCATTAGCAGGACAGAAATGTCTTCCTATTCGTTAAATATTAATTGCTAACTATTAATATCAAACAAACCAGGTAAATACGTATTTTTTCTGTCAAACTGTGTATGCGACCAATAAACTTTAATTTGATTTAAACCCCTGGCCTACCCCTACAAGCTAACCACAAGCAGCCTTGAAACTTAATAGCAGTTCACCACATCAACATTTCTCATACTGTTACAAAAAATCTAAAGAAACCTTTGCCATCATAGTAACATTGAATGTCTATACACAAACTAAACTATTGTTGGCCGATGGTAGCTCTAGCTAGTCACATACTAACSTGAGTGCTACTACTAGCAGCAGTAAATCCAGGTATAATGGCTAACACAAACATTGGCTACCATGATATCCTGGAAGTTATATTGGCCACTAAAGACCAGCCAGTTCTCTGAAGTCATACTTTGAAATAAACAATGACATTAAACCGATTGGTATTTGACCATTCATTTCTGCTAAACGTGCAGAATTCTGTTGATGTAGCTTGCTTGCTAGCTACCAATTTTCTAATTCCCAAACACCATGCCTTCTCCGTGTGAGTGTGCCGGTTGGTTTTGCATGTTCCATTGCACTTAGATAGCTGGCTATCTTCGTTTTTATCATCTACTAGCAACATGACAAAACTAATTYTGAACTTTAGGACCTACTTACCCGATTTACATCCATCACCAAAGCCATCTGCCGTCATGATGTAGTACCACCAGTGGTGTCAATGCACTTGGAGCCTACATTGACTGTGGGCACAGAACTGTTTTTTAGCCTCAGCTTCAAGGTGAATCCACTCTTCCGATCAAGGCACAAGGAGAGACCCAGATGCAGACACAGGAGGCAGATGGTTTGAGCCTTTGATATTTATTAATTCTTATGGCTGCATCCCGCTACCGGGATCGATATGACAACAGCCAGTGAAAGTGCAGGGCGCCAAATTCAAACAACAGAAATCTCATAATTACAATTCCTCAAACATACATGTGTTTTGTATCGTTTTAAAGGTAATCTTGTTGTTAATCCCACCAAAGTGTCCGATTTCAAATATGCTTTTCAGTGAAAGCACTACAAACGATTATGTTAGGTCACCATCAAACCACAATAAGCACAGCCATTTTTCCAGCGAAAGATAGCAGTCAGAAAAAGCAGAAATAGAGATAAAATTAATCACTAACCTTTGATTATCTTCATCAGATGACACTCATAGGACTTCATGTTACACAATACATGCATGTTTTGTTTGATAAAGTTCATATTTATAACAAAAAATCGGAGTTTACATTGGCGCGTTACATTCACTAGTTCCAAAAACATCAAGTGATTTTGCATAGCCACATCGTTTCAACAGAAATACTCATCATAAATGTAGATGATAATACAAGATATACACATGGAATTATAGATATACCTCTCCTTAATGCAACCGCTGTCTCAGATTATTTATTTTTTATACGGAAAAAGCAAATCATGCAATAATCTGAGACAGAGCTCAGAACAATAGTCAAATTAGCCACCATGTTGGGGTCAACAGAAACCAGAAAATACATGATAAATGTTTCCTTACCTTTGATGAACTTCATCAGAATGCAGTCCTAGGAATCCCAGGTCCACAATAAATGCTTGATTTGTTCGATAATGTCCGTTATTTATGTCCAATTAGCTACTTTGGTTAGCGCGTTTGGTAAAGAATTCAAAGTCACAAAGCACGTCCACTATAACGTGACGAAATGTCCAAAAGTTCCAWAACAGTCAGTAGAAACATGTCAAACGATGTACTGAATCAATCTTTAGAATGTTGTTAACATACATCTTGAAAAACGTTCCAACCGGAGAATTAGATTGACTTCAGATGAGCGGTGGAACGGAGGTCCTCCTCATGTGAAAGCATGGTCAGCTCTTGGCAGTGATTACTCATTCCTGTCTCCTTCGGCCCCCCTTCACATTAGAGTCATCAGACAAAGTTCTATTGACTGTTGACATCTACTGGAAGCCGTAGGAAGTGAAATCTCATCAATATCTCGCTGTAATTTCAATGAGAGCTTGGTTGAAAATCTGCCACCTCAGAAAAAAATCAAACAGGAAGTGGAACTTCTCAGGTGTTTGCCTGCCATATGAGTTATGTTATARTCACAGACATAATTCAAACAGTTTTAGAAACTTCAGAGTGTTTTCTATCCAATACGAATATTAATGCATATATTAGCAACTGGGACTGAGGAGCAGGCAGTTTACTATGGGCACCTCTGTGCACCTTTCATCCAAGCTACTCAATACTGCCCCTGCAGCCATAAGAAGTTAACAATCCAAAAGGGGTAGGCAAGAGAATGGTCGTGGACAGGCAAAAGGTCAAAACCAGTTCAGAGTCCAGGAGGTACAGAGTGGCAGGCAGGCTTGAGGTCAGGACAGGCAGAATGGTCAGGCAGGCAGGAATGGAGTCCAGAAAACAGGCAAGGGTCAAAACCGGGAGGACTAGCAAAACAGAAATAGAAAGCAGGGGCATGGGAAAACACGCTGGTTGACTTGAAAAACATACAAGACGAACTGACACAGAGAGACAGGAAACACAGGGATAAATACACAGGGGAAAATAAGTGACAACTGGAGGGGGTGGAGACAAACACAAGAAACAGGTGAAACAGATCAGGGTGTGACACTTCCACTGTTGGTATCCATCGTAGTCATAAGGGACAAAGTGAGCCCTGCATATGACTGAAGCGCCAGGGGTTTCACCTGACCCAGTCTGGGGACATGCATGCTGGTAAACAGTGCACTGCTGGGGCCTCCRGAGTGGTGCAGCGGTCTAAAGCACTGCGTCGCAGTGCTAGAGGCGTTACTACAGACCTGGGTTCAATCCCGGGCTGTGTCGCAGCCGGCCGAGACCGGGAGACCCATGAGGCGGCGCACAATTGGCCAAGCGTTGTCCGGTTTAGGGGAGGGTWTGGCCGGGTTAGGGGAGGGTTTGGCCGGCCGGGATGTCCTCGTCCAATCGCTCTCTAGTGACTCGTTGTGGCGGGCCGGGCACATACACGCTGACTTCGGTTGGCAGCTGTACATTGTTTCCTCCGACACGTTGGTGTGGCTGGCTTCCGGGTTAAGCGAGCAGTGTGTCAAGAAGCAGTGTGGCTTGGCAAGGTCGTGTTTGGAGGATGCATGGCTCTCGGCCTTCGCCTCTCCCGAGTCTGTATGGGAGTTGCACCAATGTGACTAACTACCAATTGGATATCACAAAAAAGGGTGAAAAGAAAATTATAATGCACTGCCGCCACCACCAGGCCGTTCCTTTCTGGACGTCAAAGCTGCAATGTATTGTTGGTATATGTTTTTTTATAAATGTAATTCAAATTGCGAAAATAGAAGTCTAAGCATTTTTTATTTTTTTWACTTTTAAATAAAGACCATTTTGATGGAATATCCTTCATTTTCATGGTTAGATTTGTYGAWATATATAGTGCAACCTGCCCTTTAAAGATGACTAGCTAACAGTATGAAACTATGCTGAGATTCATTTATCACAAAATCAAAAAAATATGAAGAATCACCAGTACTCAAATACAGTATCAATAACTGCTCCATAGCAGAACTGGGTTAAAATTATTCTTKGAATCTTTCACACACAGTCCTCCTTTTCATCAAATCTGATCATTTAGCCGTAATTAACAAATGTGTTACTGCCATTGAATATGTCCATGATTGTCCAGTCATTTCTACAGTATAGGCATGTGTATAGCTAAGCTAGTAAACATCACAGTTGCCAATATGCAATTTTCCTGCCGTTGCATTGTATCAGTCATCTGTGAAAGCCATTGGATGTACTGATATTTCCTCTGTCGATGTTCATAGCATGATACAGTAGCAGTTGACAATGTGCCATTATCCTGCAATAGCCGGAGCTGAGTGCAGGCACTTCAAATGTTCTACTGCTTGAGTTCCTCACCGAATATTAGTTCAAAAGTATTGTGGAGCTCTTGCACCTAAATAGAAACAGTACCTGTGCCTAAAATGACCTATTTACCTATTTCAGTACAAGTCAAGCACTGTATCAGTAGTATGTGTAAAGCTAACTGACATTAGTTTCCAATGTACTAATTCTCTGTCCATGCGGTGTATGAGCCAGAGAGCTGCCCCAGATGCATACATTTTCTATAATGAGGCAGGTGGCCTCGACAGACGGCTTGGTCATGTGGGTGACATCCAGTACACCGCAGCTCTAAGCATCTGACTGACAGACACTGACAGTACTGTTTGTGTGTGTGTGCGTGTGCATGTGTGCACACGTGTGTGTGTGTGTCTATCTGCCTGTGTGGTGTGTCCACCCAATTCTTCTCTAAACTCCTCCTTTAACTGGGTAAAATACATAGTAATTAAAAGTGGGTCAATCATTTATCATACATTTGGTTCCTCGTCATCACTGTACAGGCTGAATACCTCTCTAGGGTAGGCGTCCCACCTGGCCAACATCCGGTGAAATTGCAGAGCGCCAAATTCAAAATACAGAAATACTCATAATAAACATTCATAAAATACAAGTGTTATACATCGGCTTAAAGATGAACTTCTTGTGAATCCAGCCGCTGTGTCAGATTTCAAAAAGGCTTTACGGCGAAAGCATACCATGTGATTATCTGAGGACAGCGCCCCACTTACAAAAGCATACAACATTTTCCAGCRAAGTAGATTAGTCACGAAGGTCAGAAATAGCAATAAAATTAATCACTTACCTTTGATGATCTTCATATGGTTGCACTCACAAGACTCCATGTTACACAATAAATGTTAGTTTTGATCGATAAAGTCCCTCTTTATATCCAAAAAACTCTGTTTTGTTGGCACGTTTTGTTCAGTAATCCACTGGRTCAAAGGCGGTCACAAAGMGCAGACAAATAGATCSAAATAGTACCGGTAAAGTTTGTCGAAACATGTCTAACTATGTTTTTTATTAATCCTCAGGTTGCCTATTGTCTTTATAATCAATAATATTTCAACAAAGGAATATATACAAAGGAAAAATAACGGAGGGCGCGCTCCTGGTCTTGCGCACAAAAAGCTCTTATTCATTCGACCGACCACTCAGAAAATGTTGTCATTCTTACTCATTTTTCAGAATAAAAGCCTGAAACAATGTCTAAAGTCTGTTGACATCTAGTGGAAGCCATAGGAACTGCAATCTAGGTCCCTACCATTTATATGGTGGATAGGCTTTCAATGGAAAACACACTCAATTCAAAAGAATGCCACTTCCTAGATGGATTTTCTTCAGGTTTTTGCTTGCCATATCAGTTCTGTTATACTCACAGACATTATTGTAACAGTTTTGGAAACCTTAGAGTGTTTTCTATCCAATACTACCATGCAAATGCATATCCTAGCTTCTGGGCCTGAGTAACAGGCAGTTTACTTTGGTCACGCTTTTCATCCGGACGTCAAATACTGCCCCCTACCCTAGAAAGGTTAAGGCAGGGAGATAATTAACAATTTCACTATGAGGAAATGATGCTCTCCATAGAGACTGTGTAAAAAACCAGAGGCCTCTCAACACGGCTATTTCAATAGAAAACAAGGTTAGATCCTAAAAAGACAGAGGAAAAAGACAAAYACAGATAGAGATGGACAGAACTTTACTCAGATTAATGGGAAGACTGCCCTGTAAGTGTACTAATTGGGAGTATTTAGTGAACAGTAATGGGAGTTGGTAATTGGCCAGAAAGAAGCCAGGGGCTCTTAAGGATCAATTATCATGTATTCTTAATGCCCTGATAGTGTAGACTCAAAAGGCTTACCACTGAAAAGGTTACTGGCAGTTACTGCCTCATATGGTTATCAACTAGAATGTACTATGGCCGTATCCGAATACCAATACGCGTTCTAAATAGTAGACATTTTGGGCATCCAAAAATATAACCTTTAATAGTATGTAAAATATTTWAAAAATTATGTTTCAAATGCCAAGATGTCTTACTTATTTTGGCTTTTCATCTAGTAATATTAGCTGCACACTACTGAAGAATAGAATCGTCTTTCGATACCCATGTGTGACTCTTTTTTCTTTTTTTCATTTATTTATTTAAATTTATTGAATATCCGAAACCTACATTATACTTGCAGTGAAGCCACTCAACAACTGCATCGTACCAGTCATCCAACAGATTCCCATTCAGAGCGACACACAGAAGCATCCAGGGTCAATGCCATGCTCAAGGGCACGTTGACAAATCTACCGCCAGGTCAAAAAACATGAACCCGAACCCTCCAAGATCCCCACACAGTTCCCCAATAGCTGTCCCTCAACCATTCGAGACACCTCCCACAGTCCCCCCCCAAGAAGAAAAAGAAGAATACAATGAATTCCATTTCCCATCCCCAAGCACCCCCAATGCACCACCAACCAAGAGAATGAACTAAAGAGAAAAAAGGAAAAGACAGAAGAAAACAACAAAAAATAAAACAAAATAATAAATGTAAAACAAAGGACATCAAGGACAACTACAATCATAACAGCAATGACAACTGTATATGTTTGTGTGCATGTCGGGCACTATTACATGTGTGTGTGTTCTTGTATGTGTTTATTTGAATGAGAGTGTGTGTGTATATGCATGTGTACATTAGTTGTAAAAACACTGCCCCTCAGTGTTATTCAAACTGACTTTCTATTATGTTTTATTTTGATATTTAATATTTTGATATTTATCTTTGACCATCATTCTATCTCCCACAAAGCAACTCCACTCCCACTTTTCTCCAATTCCACATCCCAACCCTCAGCCCATCCATCTATCTCTGCTGGCCACCCACTTCGTGTTTCTACATAACACATATCTTTCAACTATGCTGTCATGTTTAACGTACAATTTCAATCTATCTCATCGAATAGAATCCACAGATTGCGAGTTGAAGATAAATACTTTTACTAAGAGTATTTCAAAACGGTGTTTAAGAATAAGAGAGTTTGWTTAAAAAGTAAGAAGAATTCTTCTCAAAAACAGAAGTGGTCAAAATTATTGACACCCCTGTTTTCAGTACTTTCAATACCTCATGGCACTGAGACTTTAAAAAAAAATATGTATGAGTTGGCGAACACATTGGGAGGATCTTAGACCATTTCTCCATACAGAATCCTTCCAAATCCTTCATATCCCAGGTCTGCTCTTATGGACTGCCCTCTTCCATTCAAACCACAGGTTTTCAATGTGTCCGGAGAGTGAGGTGGCCATTGCAAAATGTATATTTTGTGGCCAATTAACCATTTCTTTGTGTATTTTGATGTATGCTTGGGGTTATTGTCTTTTTGGCAGATGCACTTGCAGCCAAGTTTCACCCTCTTGGCAACCAGGTTTTTGGCTAAATGTCCTGGTACTGGGTAAAGWTAATGATGCTGTTGACCTTAACCAGTGGAAGCAAAATAGCCGCATAAGGAAATCAAGGATCTGAAAGGATTCTGTATGTAGGAATGGTCTAAGATTCCTCCCAACGTGTTCTCCAACTCTTAAAACCTTTTTGAAAAAGTCTCAGTGCCATTATCATCGCAAGGTGAGGTATTGAACACAGGGGTGTCTATAATTCTGACTCCTACCTTTTTGAGAAAAAAAGCATTACTTGTTAACCTTTTATTGCAGTGGGCTAAATTAGGGTTTAGTCTTAAAAACAAATCTGCTTTGAAACAAAAGTATACATCTCAGACACATGGTTGTGGGCTTAAAAAAAGAGGYCACCTGTACCATGTCAGATATAGATATTTTTGTTTGCATCCTAATGTTACATTTTATATACATCACAGTCGACTGAACTATAACAAAACCGTTTGACATGGAAACACTGGATTTTCTACGTAAAAATAAATAAATAAATACGATCAGCAATTATGAAATTATGAAAAATATTATTAACATTCCACCCATGAGGCCACTAGGTCATTTGACTGCAGGAAAGGGCGACACAAAATCTCTTAATATTGAGCTATTGTATTTTTATTTTTCTGAACCTGGTAGCAATGATGTTTTAAAATGGCATTGCATTATCGTTAATTAAATAGCGAAAATATTTCTTTCAAGAAGTAGGATTTATTTTATGTTATAATTTTGGCCAGATTTGGGCTGTTTTTCTGGTTCTGGGGGCGTATGTTGTCTATCAACTTAGCTAACCATGTCATAAGTTGACTAAGCCTTGTGTGTGAAGCCCCATACAACCTTCAAAAGTATTATGTCCAAATACATCGCTTTTGCAGGTTGCAGTCAAATGTCACATTTTGTGGSCAAAATATCAGACTATGCTGCAGGGTTCATGGGCTCGTCAAAATTATGATATTAGCTTGTCAACGTTATTAATTAAAAAGCTCAAAGTGATTAGTTAATTTAAGGAATTATTTCTCTGGTTTTCAGTGCCTTGCAAAAGTATTCATCCCCCTTAGCGTTTTTCCTATTTTGTTAGATTACAACCTGTAATTTAAATTGATTTTTATTTGGATTTCATGTAATGGACATACACAAAATAGGGTGACTTGGTGAAGTGAAAAGAAAAAAATTACTTGTTTAAAAAAATTCAAACAAATAAAAAACGGAAAAGTGGTGCGTGCATATGTTTTCACCCCCTTTGGTATGAAGCCCTTAAATAAGATCTGGTGCAACCAATTACCTTCAGAAGTCACACAATTCGTTAAATAAAGTTCACCTGTGTGCAATCTAAGTGTCACATGATCTCAGTATATATGCATCTGTTCTGAAATGCCCCAGACTCTGCAACACTACTAAGCAAGTGGCACTACCAAGCAAGTGGCACCATGAAGACCAAGGAGCTCTCCAAACAAGTCAGGGACAAAGTTGTGGAGAAGTACAGATCATGGTTGGGTTATAAGAAAATATTCTAAACTTTGATTATCCCACGGAGCACTATTAAATATGTTATTTAAAAATGGAAAGAATATGGCACCACAACAAACCTGCCAAGAGAGGACCGCCCACCAAAACTCACTGACCAGACAAGGAGGGCATTAATAATCAGAGAGGCAACAGAGACCAAAGATAACACTGAAGGAGCTGCAAAGCTCCACAGCGGAGATTGGAGTATCTGTCCATAGGACCAATAAGCCATACATTCCACAGAGCTGGGTTTTACAGAAGAGTGGGCAGAAAAGAGCCATTGCTTAAAGAAAAAAATAAGCAAACACGTTTGGTGTGTGTCAAAAGGCATGTGGGAGACTCCCCAAACATATGGAAGAAGGTACTCTGGTCAGATGAGACTAAAATMTAGCTTTTTGGCCATCAAGGAAAACGCTATGTCTGGCGGAAACCCAACACCTCTCATCACCCCGAGACACCATCCCCACAGTGAAGCATGATGGTGGCAGCATCATGCTGTGTGGATGTTTTTCATCGGCAGGGACTGGGAAACTGGTCAGAATTGAAGGAATGATGGATGGCGCTAAATACAGGGGAATTCTTGAGGGAAACCTGTTTCAGTCTTCCAGAGATTTGAGACTGCGATGGAGGTTCTCCTTCCATCAGGACAATGACCCTAAGCATACTGCTAAAGCAACACTTGAGTGGTTTAATTTCTTAATAGGGGGCGCTGTTTTCACTTTGGGAAATAATCGTGCCCAAATTAAACGGCCTCGTACTCTGTTCTAGATCATACAATATGCATATTATTATTACTATTGGATAGAAAACACTCTGAAGTTTCTAAAACTGTTTGAATTATATCTGTGAGTAAAACAGAARTCATTTGGCAGCAAACTTCCAAACAGGAAGTAAAAATTCTGAAAATGGGGCTCTGTGTCAGGGCCTGCCTATTCAACTGGCTTATACTTATGGATCTGTATACACTTCATACGCCTTCCACTAGATGTCAACAGGCAGTAGAATGTTGAATGGGGTGTCTAGCTTGATCTGAGACCGAATGAGAGCTTTTGGAGTGACAGGTCCGCTCTTTTGTCAGTATTGAACTGCGCACCAGGGAACCTAACATTGTCTTCTGAAATGCGTTACGTATACACAACGAAATGCTCCGGCTCTGATTTTATTGGATACATATGAGAAAAACATCCTAAAGTAGGATTTTCAACCGAGTTTGACCAGTTTATTCTACGTTTATTGGGAATTTTGGAATTTTTCGTTCAGTCGCAAAGATTTCTTGGACATGTGCCCTCCACATGGCTAGCCAAAGTTGCTAATTCGACAGAAGAAATGGACATTCTAAAACAAAACAACGATTTATTCTGGAACTAGGACTCCTTGCACAACATTCTGATGGAAGATCATCAAAAGTAAGAGAATATTTACGATGTTATTTCGTATTTTTGTGGAATATGTTGGCTCCAACAAGGCGGAGAATAGGTGAGCGCTGTCTCACAATATTGCATGCTGTATGTTGTACTAAAATCTAACACAGCGGTTGCATTAAGAACCAGTGTATCTTTCATTTGCTGCACAACATGTATTTTTAGTAAGTTTATGATGAGTTCTTTGGTTAGATTACGTGACTGTCCAAAATATCTCCGGACAATTTGGTGCATCATGGCTACTTATTCACAATGTAAAACAGGATTTGTACCTCTAAATATGCAAATTTTCAACAAAACATAAATGTATTGTATAACATGATGTTATAAGACTGTCATCTGATGAAGTTGTCCAAAGGTTAGTGATTTAATTTTATCTCTATTTCTGGGTTTTGTGAAAGCTATGTTGGCGGTGAATAAATGGCGTTGTGTGTTTGGCTATTGTAGTAAGCTAATATAATGCTATATTGTGTTTTCGCTGTAAAACACTTAAAAAATCTGAAATATTGGCTGGATTCACAAGATGTTTGTCTTTCATTTGCTGTACGCTGTGTATTTTTCATAAATGTTTTATGATGAGTATTTAGGTAATTCACGTTTGCTCTCTGTAGTTATTCTAGCTGCTTTGGTGAGATTTTGTGATGGTGGCTGCAATGTAAAACTATGATTTATACCTGAAATATGCACATTTCTCGAACAAAACATATGCTGTACAATAAATATGTTATCAGACTGTCATCTGATGAAGTTGTTTCTTGGATAGTGACTATTTATATCTTTATTTGGTCGAATTTGTGATAGCTACCTATGCAGTAAAAAAATGGTGGGGAAAAAAAGTTGAGTCTTTTGCTATCGTGGTTAGCTAATAGAAATACATATTGTGTCTTCCCTGTAAAACATTTTAAAAATCAGAAATGATGGCTGGATTCACAAGATGTGTATCTTTAATTTGGTGTCTTGGACTTGTGATTTCATGATATTTAGATGCTAGTATTTACTTGTGGCGCTATGCTAGTCAGCTTTTTTACTGATGAGGGTGCTCCCGGATCCGGGATGAGTACCAAGTAGAAGTTAATCCAGCCGCTGTGTCAGATTTCAAAAAGGCTTTACGGCGAAAGCACACCATGCGATTATCTGAGGAGAGTGCCCCGCATACAAAAGCATGAAAAACATATTTCAACCAGGCAGGTGCATCACGAAAGTCAGAAATAGCGATATAATAAATGCCTTACCTTTGATCTTCTTCTGTTGGCACTCCAAAAGGTCCCAGATACATCACAAATTGTCATTTTTTTCGATAATGTCCTTCTTTATATCCATAAAAACTCAGTTTAGCTGGCGCGCTTCAGTCAATAATCCACCCAGTTTCCCTCCATCAAAATGCATACAAGATGAATCCCAAACGTTACTAATAAACTTATCCAAACAAGTCAAACAACATTTATAATCAAACCTTAGGTACCCTAAAACGTAAATAAACGATACAATTTAAGACGGAGAATCATTATTGTCTTTACCGGAGAAAAATACCAAAGAAAGCGCTCTCATTCACGCGTTTGGAAACACTACAGTCAAAATTGGAGCCACCTAGAAAAACTACAATTTCTAGCTCATTTTTCCAAAAACCAGCCTGAAACTCTTTCTAAAGACTGTTGACATCTAGTGGAAGCCCTAGGAACTGTAATCTGGGAGGACTTCACCTTATAATAAAAGTGACAGCCATTGAAAATAGTGGTAGGCAGATTTTTTWTTTTTTTTGGTATGGTTTATCCTCMGGGTTTTGCCTCCCATATCAGTTCTGTTATACTCAGACATTATTTTAACAGTTTTAGAAACTGTAGAGTGTTTTCTARCCAAATCTATTATATGCATATCCTAGCTTCTGGGCCTGAGTAACAGGGAGTTTACTTTGGGCACGCTTTTCATCCGTACGTGAAAATACTGCCCCCTACCCAAGAGAGGTTAAACAGAAGTCGCTGTGAATTTTGGGCCTGCTCTGAAATATGMGATAGTTGGCTCCTAAACGTGTTGGACAAAGTGGGTTTGGTGTCAGTATGTATCCGTTTGGTGTCAAAATGATATCTTATAGATTGATGGATGCTGACTTGATGGCTGACTTTTGTCAGTTTGCAATAAGTTTAAACAGTGCTAAACAATCACCGAATTGACATGCTGAAATCAACACCAATGATCGATGGAGAGGAACCACTATCACTGCCCGGCCATCCCGAGTTCAAAGGGCCAGTCAATGGGCATTTCTGCAGTATATTAGAGCATGTCAAATTCGTGATGTAAATGCCCATTGTAAGACATTGCAAATGGACAGCCGTGCACCTCGTGATCGGAACGGGCTACCAAGAGCAATTTWAAAAAATTGTTTTTCATGATTTTAGGGGGGTGCAAGGGGTCCATGGCCAGGTAGGMAAAGCCGCCCATCCAATAGGGGGTMCCCCTGGTCATTTTTGACATTTTTTTAAAAATCTTTAAAAACGACAGAGTCCCACTTCTCTCTCATTGCACCAAATTCTTACTTCCTATGACTTCCTATGATCAAACATGACAAGTAGACATTCTAGGTTGATTCAGGGCTTAACATAGTGATATATATCATTTGGTCAACATAAATGCCATTTGCACATTTCTTATGCCATTTGGACATGGTTCACTGACTTTTGGGTTCGGAAACCGACTTTCGATGATCATATGGCAAATGGACATAACATCCTGATTTGGTACTTTCAATACTTATGTATGGCATTTGGACATGTCTTATGCCATTTGGCTATGGTTCACTAACTTTTGACTTCCTATGATAATAAATTGCAAATGGACAAAACATAGGCTTTACGGACAAACTCAATATAATAAGATAAAGGTATGTTCATACGGTTGTTATATATGTATAATTGACAAAAAAATCGAAGTTTCAAAAAACGGTCCAGAAAGCACTTTTTTTTTAGAGGGGGTTGTATTTATTTTTTACATTTTCAAAATTTGACCCTTGTGTCTTGACTTTGTGTCCATTTGCATAAGAAAATCTACGGTGACCATACTGCCTGCCCTGACCTCGAGCCTGCCTGCCAATCTGTACCTCCTGGACTCTGACCTTGTTATGATCTTTGGCCTGTCCACGACCATTCTCTTGCCTGCCCCTTGGATACTAATATATACTGTATATTAGAGACTTGAACCATTTGCCTCCCGTGTAGGCATCTGGGTCTCGCCCTGTGCCCTTATACGCCCTGGCAATGGCATACATTTCAAATAAACGCTGAGTGAAATATTTTTTTACGAGGTTACCAGCAATTACCATGAATTGTTTACAAGGTTTATGTTTGATTTGTTTTGTTAAATAATTCAGTAATGATTCCAAGAAATTATGTTAATCATCCTTTTATCGCCAGTATGAAACTGCTAGCCATTGGCTGCTAACAGCTGAGAACTGCTAGCAAACTGGAAAGCACAAAAACGGTCAACATCTTTGGGAGTAAGACCCCCAGAAATTGGCCAATCAGAACAGGTGAAATGCACAGTCAGAGTCAAATAATGATTCTGTCAAGGAAAGTAATTTTTGTCTGATAGAGGCATACTACAACAAAATAAATGTGACACAGTGTGTAAATGATAATACATTAGAGCAGGAAATAAAGACATTTATTAAAATGCTGGAAGTGAATGCTGGAATTAAACAATTAACTATGCATATGAGCAAAATCTGTGTGAATTGACGAAACAGATAGCTGGCTCAAATAAAAGCCTGTCCCTAAAAAGCGCCTGTGGTGTTCAGTGATTTAAGCAAATAAACACCCAGGCTATTAATTGAAGTTTTATGGTAATTACCACATTGTAAATGAAAGTGATATGAAATGCAGCAACATGTGTGATAGACCATTTAAATATCATTATAAAACAAAGCTCTTTTCGTCTGTTTCTTTGGTTAAGATAATGACTTCCAAATAATAAGAAATGACTCTCCCTACCACATTTCTTTCTAATTCAGACATTATTTCTTCAATAAAGTGCAATATACCACAGTAGGTCTACTGGCCTTATAGTCCGTTAAGAAAATATAAAGGTTCACTATTGAGTGTTATCATGTTGTTCTACAAATAAATAAATAATCTCTGCTATCAACACAATAGTTCATGTTACTCTTTACTACCAGCCTAGTAAGTAAGGGATAATCAACGAGAGGCTATGCATTCTATGGAAAATAATGAATGACGAGGAAGGTGTGCATTATCTTCACATTGTTGCATTATTTTCCAGAGAACGTATGGAACCCCGAGTTGTTTATACCATGGCTATAACTTAACACATTTGTCGCTAGAAATGTGTTAATTTGCAGGTAGAAATTTGTTCAACATCCACTGAAGTAGCTAGCAAGATTATTAGATATCAGACTTGCTAGTTTATCTAACCAAACCATCAGTCCTAGCATGTTATTATGAAAATCGAATTCAGCAATGCCAATAATGTTTTCCATTTGACTTTTGCTTTCAAAAGAAGCTCAAACATAGAACATGTAAGAATGAACCATAGCCATTGAATTCTACTGTGATTTATATACTGTGCGTTATAAGGAAATAATGCACCCTCTAGAATGCCCTTCAAGAAATGAGTATTCAACAATGCCATGGTTTATTTTATAATCATTTATTATAATAATAATAATACATTTCATTTGTAAAGTTCTTTTCATTATATAGAATAATCTCAAAGTGCATAAAAAATTACAATAACCAAATACACTGCTCAAAAAAATAAAGGGAACACTAAAATAACACATCCTAGATCTGAATGAATGAAATATTCMTATTAAATAGTTTTTTCTTTACATCGTTGAATGTGCTGACAACAAAATCACACAAAAATGATCAATGTAAATCAAATTTATCAACCCATGGAGGTCTGGATTTGGAGTCACACTCAAAATTAAAGTGGAAAACCACACTACAGGCTGATCCAACTTTGATGTAATGTCCTTTCTTGTTAGTGTAAGCTTGTTCTTGTAGAGTTTTGCCCTGTCTAGTGAGTCAATTTATTTATACACTGCTCAAAAAAATAAAGGGACACTTAAACAAACAATGTAATCCAAGTCAATCACCACTTCTGTGAAATCAAACTGTCCACTTAGAAGCAACATGATACAATAAATTTCACATGCTGTTGTGCAAATGGAATAGACAACAGGTGGAAATGATAGGCAATTAGCAAGACACCCCAATAAAGGAGTGGTTCTGCAGGTGGACACAGACACTTCTCAGTTCCTATTCTTCTGGCTGATGTTTGGTCACTTTTGAATGCTGGCGGTGCTTTCACTCTAGTGGTAGCATGAGACGGAGTCTACAACCCACACAAGTGGCTCAGGTAGTGCAGCTCATCCAGGATGGCACATCAATGCGAGCTGTGGCAAGAAGTTTGCTGTGTCTGTCAGCGTAGTGTCAGAGCATGGAGGCGCTACCAGGAGACAGGCCAGTACATCAGGAGACGTGGAGGAGGCCGTAGGAGGGCAACACCCAGCAGCAGGACGCTACTCCGCCTTTGTGCAAGGAGGAGCAGGAGGAGCCTGCAGAGCCCTGCAAAATGACCTCCAGCAGGCCACAAATGTGCATGTGTCTGCTCAAACGGTCAGAAAACAGATCCATGAGGGTGGTATGAGGGCCCGACGTCCACAGGTGGGGGTTGTGCTTACAGCCAACACCGTGCAGGACTGTTGGCATTTGCCAGAGAACACAAAATTGGCATATTCGCACTGGCGCCCTGTGTCTTCACAGATGAAGCAGGTTCACACTGAGCACATGTGACAGACGTTACACAGTCTGGGACGCCGTGGAGAACGTTCTGCTGCCTGCAACATCCTCAGCATGACCGGTTTGGCGGTGGGTCAGTCATGTGTGTGTGGCATTTCTTGGGGGGCGCACAGCCCTCCATTGCTCGCAGAGGTAGCCTGACTGCCATTAGGTACCGAGATGAGATCTCAGACCCTTGTGAGACCATATGCTGGTGCGGTTGGCCCTGGGTTCTCCTATGCAGACAATGCTAACCTCATGTGGCTGGAGTGTGTCAGCAGTTCTGCAGAGGAAGGCATTGATGCTATGGACTGGCCGCCCGTTGCCCAGACCTGAATCAATTGAGCACATCTGGGACATCATGTCTCGCTCCATCCACCAACGCACGTTGCACCACAGACTGTACAGGAGTTGGCGGATGCTTTAGTCCAGGTCTGGGAGGAGATCCCTCAGAGACCATCCGCCACCTCATCAGGAGCATGCCAGGCGTTGTAGGGAGGTCATACAGGCACGTGGAGGCACACACACTACTGAGCCTCATTTTGACTGTTTTAAGGAACA
>NC_036839.1:3750183-3876031 GCF_002910315.2 Salvelinus sp. IW2-2015
AGGGCAAAATAGGGGACAGGTGTGAAAGAGTAAATGAGGTCGTTAGGAGAATGAGAAACAGCTGGGAGCAGGAACGGAACGATAGAGAGAGAGAGCGAGAGAGGGAYAGAGGGAGGGGGAGAGAGAGGGATAGAAAGAGGGAAAGAACCTAATAAGACCAGCAGAGGGAAGCACAGGGACAAGACATGATGATCAATGACAAAACATGACACTAAGGGGCAGAGAGGGATGTTCTGTCCTGCAATGGTGAGGTGTTTCATTTGTGAGTGCTGGACCTGGTGGGGGGTGCCAACAAGTAGGAACACGGTTTTGCTTCTGTTCAGTTGAAAGACATTTTGCTTCATCCATGCCCTTATCTCCTCAAGGCAGGTGTTCAGATGGGCACAAGCATCAGATGGGACTTGGGGCAGTTTTTAACTACAGTTGGGTGTCATCAGCATAGCAGTAGAATGAGATTCCATGCTGGTTGACGACACGACTGAGGGAGAGCATGAACAGGATGTGTCCAAGAACAGATCCTTGTGGGACACCAAAGGTGACGTGGTGGGTCCAGGACCTGGACACACCTAGTGACATATACTCAGTCCTGTCTTAGAGGTAGWAGTGGAAACAACTCAGGGCTGGTCCAGATAGTCTGATGGTGTCGCAGAGGTGTTCCAAGAGGATGGGGTGGTTCACAGTGTCAAATGCTACGCTCAAGTCAAGGAGGATCAGGAGCCAGGGTAGCCAGCATCATCCACCATCAGGGGGTCATTGGTGACCCTAAATAGGGCAGTTTCAGTGATGTGGGCTGGCCTGAAACCAGACTGGAACTTCTCAAATAGTTAGTTCTGTTTGAGATGGTCATGCAGCTGTACAGCAACCCCTTTTTCCAACACCTTGGGGAGGTTGGATATTTGCCTTTATTTGGCCAGCACTTCCAGGTCCAGGGTGGGCTTCTTCAGAAGGGGGCAGATGACAGCGGTCTTAAATGTAGGTGGGACACTGCCAGATTGGAGGGAGTGTTCAACAATCTGGTTTATCAGAGGGTGATTGATTTCATTAGAGCTGTTGGAAAATGATTCAAGGTACAGGAGGTTTTCATTATGGAGATAGTTTTCTCAATACCTCCCTGGGTGACTTCAAGGAAGCAGGAGAGAGGCTGATGTGGCGATGGTGGAGGGTTGAGGACGGGAGTAGACAGAGTAGTAGAGCTGGACATGAGAACTCTGATGTTGCTGACCTTTGCTTTAAAAAAGTCAATGAAACTGTTACACTGCTCTTCATTGTCTCAATGGGGGACTGGGACTGGGGTTTCAAAATATGGTTCATGGTGGAAAAGAGGTGCTTTGAGTTTCCAGGATTTTTATTGAGGAGGTGGGAGTAGAACGTCAACCGTGTCTCTTTCAAGGCCTTGGAATAGGCCCTTTGGTGCTCTTGAAAGGCCAGTTTGTGGACTGTGAGGCCGAAGTTTCTGAGTCCGCTCAAGGATGCGTCCAATGGATTTCATGTTTCTCAGTCCTGGAGTAAACCAGGGAGCTGAGTGAGCGAATGAGACATCTCGTGTTTTTATGGGAGCATGGAGGTCAAGCACACTGCTCAGATATTGTAGAAGCTATGAGCTGTTTGCAGTGCCCAAAATCCCATCCCTGTGTGAGGCTAGCTAGCTAAGAACTAGCTACAACAACTTTAATCAGCTGATCAAGTCACTGAGCAAGACGGCGCCGACAGACATGGCAGCTCTGCTTCTAGCTCCTAAGCAACTTTGCAGAATTTAGTTTTTTTGTGTATTATTTCTTACATTATTAGCCCAGAACCTTTTTTGTGTAATTACATACAGCCGGAAAGAACTTTTGGATATCAGAGCGGCGGTAACTCACCAGCATTACGACCAGGAATACGACGTTCCTGAATTGGATCCTTTGTTCGTACCCCCGATGGCAATTGAACTTATCTCAGAGGCTGCTCCGGGACGCCGCCGGTGGGGAAAAGCTATGTGGGCTTCTAGTTTTTTTGTGTGTAAATACAGGCAAATATATTGATAGAAGTCCTAGAGAGATTTACATGGTTATCAAAACATCACGCCAGGGTAAGACTACATGAAATACAGACCTTATTTTAAGTGTTTCTAAAACCCCTTATGGGAAAAATGAATGGTGGAAAAGCTGCCACAGTAGTGAGCACAATGCTTTTTTTGTTATCTGTTGTTTTTCCGTCTTTGAAAGCTCCTTCCCTGGTGTGCTCGCATTTCTTTCTACATGTTTAATGCATCAGTCACTCAGGTGGGGAGTGACTGGAATGGAAATGTCTTTTAGCAGAGGAGAAACACGCTCTCTTCCAACTGTGACGTGAGGTGTAACTGAAATTGACGTCTTTCGATAGGTATGTTATTGGAGGAGATGTCTCTAATTCTCCACCCCTTTACATCACACACACACACACACACACACACACACACACACACACACACACACAGCGCTTTCTATGGTGTGAAGGGAATTGGTAAGGCTGTGTGCGTGTGTGTGTTGAAAATAGTTTGCTGGAAAACCTGGGAAAGGAAACCTTTTATGGGCTCACCACAATACAAGCTCCTAACGTGAATATATAGGGATGTCAATATGTACAATAAATCTGCTTCATTAAGAAAAATACACTTTAAATAACTGACTCGATACTTTCAGAAACCCATATTAACTTAATTTATAATCCAGCAAATAAATTATTATTTTTGAGTCTGTGCTGATCAAAGTTAGAAGGTTAACTCATTGAACCATCTTCCATGGAGCACACACCCAAGCTCGGACCTCTCTCTGGGCAGCGAGTGTTTTCACTGCGAGGCTATTAGGTGCCAAAAAAGGATCTAAAACTATTTGAAAGTGAATTTTAGATTTCCAGTTGTGACGCTTTGCCTGGGAGTGGCAGCCAAGTTGGGGGAAGCACACACACACACACACCTTGCTGTCTCGGTTCCGGGTACCCCTCTCGCTAGCAAACGGCATGGATGATCAAAAGAGGCCAACGGTTGCCGACCATTATGCCAATGACACTTTGAGTAAGAATACGGAGGGCGCCGCAACATGACAGCCATTAGGGCATGAAAGTAAGACTTTAACCTCTATAGCAGTGGTTCCCAAACTTTATAGTCCCATACCCCTTCAAACATTCAACTTCCAGCTGCGTACTCCCTCTAGCACCAGGGTCAGAGCACTCTCAAATCTTGTTTTTTCCCATCATTGTAAGCCTGCCAGATACATTTATTAAATTTAAGAATGAGTGTGAGTTTTTGTCACAACTCGGCTCGTGGGATGTGACAAAGAGCTCTTAGAAGGATCAGGGCACAAATAATAATATAATAATAATAATAATCAATAATTTTGCTCTTTATTTWGTCATCTTACATACTAAACCTTATTTGTTCATCAAAATTGTGATTAGCTCACCACAGGTTAATGAGAAGGGTGTGCTTGAAAGGATGCACATAACTCTGCAATGTTGGGTTGTATTGGAGAGAGTCTCAGGCTTTTTCCACACACAGCCTGTGCCTGTATTTAGTTTTCATGCTAGTGAGGGCCGAGAATCCACTCTCACATAGGTACATGGTTGCAAAGTGCATCAGTGTCTTAACAAAGCGATTTGCCAAGGCAGGATACTCTGAGCGCAGCCCAATCCAGAAATCTGGCAGAGGCTTCTGATTCAATTCTATTTTCACAGAACCGCTTGCTGCAATTTTGATGAGGCGCTCTTGTTCAGATATCGGTAAGTGGACTGGAGGCAGGGCATGAAAGGGATAACGAATCCAGTTGTTTGTGTCGTCCGTTGAGGGAAAGTACCTGCGTAATTGCGCACCCAACTCACTCGGGTGCTTTGCTATATCACATTTGACATTGTCCGTAAGCGTGAGTTAATTTGCACACAAAAAATCAAACAATGATGGAAAGACCTGTGTGTTGTCCTTGTTAAGGCAGATAGAGAAGAGCTCCAACTTCTTAATCATATCCTCAATTTTGAATATAGTTGCGGAGAGTCCCTGTAATCCTAGATTCAGATCATTCAGGCGAGAAAACCTCACCCAGATAGGCCAGTTGTGTGAGAAACTCGTCCCTTAATCTCACAGACATAATTCAAACAGTTTTAGAAACTTTAGAGTGTTTTCTAGCCATTACTAATAATAATATGCAAATATTAGGAACTATGACTGAGGAGCAGGCCGTTTGATATGGGCACCTTTCATCCAAGCTACTCAATACTGCCCCTTCAGCCATAAGAAGTTAACGTAACTAATCAATAAAATTGAAGACGGGATCATCTGTGTTCAATACCGGAGGAAAACAATGTGTAGCATGCTTTCTGGTCACGCACCTCTAACAAACAGTACACTTCACTGGAHCCTCATTCTGAACATGGCTACTTCTTCATTTCTCAAAGGAAAAACCTCAACCAATTTCTAAAGACTGTTGACATCCAGTGGAAGCGATAGGAACTGAAGGAAGGTCCCTTAGAAATCTGGATTCCCAATGAAACCTCATTGAAAAGAGTGACCTAAAAATAAAAATAAATCTGAATGGTTTGTCCTCTGAGTTTTGCCTGCCAAATCAGTTCTGTTATACTCACAGACATGATTCAAACCATTTTAGAAACTTCAGAGTGTTTTCTATCCAATACTAATAATAATATGCATATATTAGCATCTGGGACTGAGTAGGAGGCAGTTTACTCTGGGCACGCTTTTCATCCAAACGTGAAATTGCTGCCCCCTATCCTAGAGAAGTTAAAAGGTAATTTACCACCTTCACAAGTGCAATGATGGGGTCTAAAACCAGACTGAAGCATTTCGTATACATTGTTTGTCTTCAGGAGGGCAGTGAGTTGCTGCGCAACAGCTTTTTCTAAACATTTTGAGAGGAATGGAAGATTCGATATAGGAGAGAGTTTTTTATATTTTCTGGGTCAAGGTTTGGCTTTTTCAAGAGAGGCTTTATTACTGCCACTTTTAGTGAGTTTGGTACACATCCGGTGGATAGAGAGATGTTTATTATGTTCAACATAGGAGGGCCAAGCACATGAGGCAGCTCTTTCAGTTTTTAGTTGGAATAGGGTCCAGTATGCAGCTTGAAGATTTACAGGCCATGATTATTTTCATTATTGTGTCAAGAGATATAGTACTAAAACACTTGAGTGGCTCCCTTGATCCTAGGTCCTGGCAGAGTTGTGCAGACTCAGGACAACTGACCTTTGGAGGAATACGCAGATTTAAAAAGGAGTCTGTAATTTGCTTTTTATTGATCATGATCTTTTCCTCAAAGAAGTTCATTAATTGATTACTGCTGAAGTGAAAGCCTTCCTCTCTTGGGGAATGCTGCTTTTTAGTTAGCTTTGCAACAGTATCAAAAATAAATGTTGGATTGTTCTTATTTTTCTCAATTAAGTTGGAAAAATAGGATGATTGAGCAGCAGTGAGGGCTGTTCGATACTGCACGGTACTGTCTTTCCAAGCTAGTCAGAAGACTTCCAGTTTGGTGTGGCGCCATTTCCGTTCCAATTTTCTGGAAGCTTGCTTCAGAGCTCGGGTATTTTCTGTATACCAGGGAGCTAGTTTCTTATGACAAATGTTTTTAGGGGTGCAACTGCATCTAGGGTATTGCGCAAGGTTAAATTGAGATCCTCAGTTAGGTGGTTAACTGATTTTTGTCCTCTGACGTCCTTGGGTAGGCAGAGGGAGTCTGGAAGGGCATCAAGGAATCTTTGGGTTGTCTGAGAATTTATAGCACGACTTTTCATGCTCCTTGGTTGGGGTCTGAGCAGATTATTTGTTGCGATWGCAAACGTAATAAAATGGTGGTCCGATAGTCCAGGATTATGAGGAAAAACATTAAGATCCACAACATTTATTCCATGGGACAAAACTAGGTCCAGAGTATGACTGTGACAGTGAGTAGGTCCAGAGACATGTTGGACAAAACCCACTGAGTCGATGATGGCTCCGCAAGCCTTTTGGAGTGGGTCTGTGGACTTTTCCATGTGAATATTAAAATCAACAAAAATTTGAATATTATCTACTTTGACTACAAGGTCCGATAGGAATTCAGGGAACTCAGTGAGGAACGCTGTATATGACCCAGGAGGCCTGTAAACAGTAGCTATAAAAAGTGATTGAGTAGGCTGCATAGATTTCATGACTAGAAGCTCAAAAGACGAAAACGTCATATTTTTTTTGCAAATTGAAATTTGTTATCGTTAATGTTAGCAACACCTCCGCCTTTGCAGGATACACGGGGGATATGGTCACTAGTGTAACCAGGAGGCGAGGCCTCATTTAACACAATTAATTCATCAGGCTTAAGCCATGTTTCAGTCAGGCCAATCACATCAAGATTATGATCAGTGATTAGTTCATTGACTATAACTGCCTTTGAAGTGAGGGATCTAACATTAAGTAGCCCTATTTTGAGATGTGACGTATCACGATCTCTTTCAATAATGGCAGGAATGGAGGAGGTCTTTATTCTAGTGAGATTGCTAAGGCGAACAACGCCATGTTTAGTTTTTCCCAACCTAGGTCGAGGCACAGACACGGTCTCAATGGGGATAGCTGAGCTCACTACACTGACTGTGCTAGTGGCAGACTCCACTAAGCTGGCAGGCTGGCTAACAGCCTGCTGCCTGGCRTGCACCCTATTTCATTGTGGAGCTAGAGGAGTTAGAGCCATGTCTATGTTGGTAGATAAGATGAGAGCACCCCTCCAGCTAGGATGGAGTCCCAGGAAGAGGGACAATTATCTACAAATTCTATCTTTTGGTAAGGGCAGAAAACAGTTTTCAACCAGCGATTGAGTTGTGAGACTGCTGTAGAGCTCATCACTRCCCCTAACTGGGAGGGGGCCAGAGACAATTACTCGATGCCGACACATCGAACTCAAATCTTACTCCTGGCAATGTCAAAAGAATCCCCACCCCCACGCCCAAATCTTACTTTTGGCAATATCATAAGAATCGTCCCCTCCCCCCCCATAAATATTCATATTCATAGAGTATGCAATGGGTGAATAACCTCTAGTACTCCAACACACGTACACACATGCACAGACACACAAACCCCCACAGTCTCTCTCCTCTCTGAGAGGCCCTGTGATCTCCTTCCAATTAATGATGTCAAATTAATGTGTTTACAGGCTCATTAGATCACTGTTGCAGTGGCAAAGCACCACCCTGCACCGGCCGTCACACACATACATGCACACACACACACACACACAGCCTGGCCAAGGCCCTCTCCATCTTGACACAGCGCTTGGAAGAGAGCCGCATGGCAGAGCACCAAAGCATCAAACTGTCACTGCTGCCGCTGTCCTAGCTACAGCCACATAGATTTAAAGCCAGCAATGGTGGCACACACACATTCAGAGCCAGTTACTCTGCAGCCGTTCAAGGCCCATGGAGACCCCTATCTGGCCTGGACAGACAGACTGACAGATGGACATGGTGCAAATTCTGAACAAAGGAGAGAATGAAAGAGCGATAGAGAAAGGAAGAGAGGAAAATAATTACAAAAATGTCAATGTTTTTGCAGCTAATATTCACTGCAGATCATTAACATACAAATCAGCACCCATTTTTCAAAGCTGCCTCCTCACTACACCATGAAAAACTACATACAGGTTGGGAGCGTACTGTATAGATTCACTGCCCCCTAATGGGCTGGAGGTCTACATCTAGCTGAGAGCGCTACAGTCAGGTCCTCTCCACTCTTTTCTCTACACTTTTAGAAGTAATGGTGCCTGGAATAACCTTTTGTGGTTCCAAAAATTCCAAAAACACCGAAAACCTTCCCAGGTCAAAAAGGTTCCTTGAGGAACCTCTCTGAAAAGGTACAAACCTTTTTCATAATATATTATAGAGATGGCATTCTATCTGAAGATTGGAGGCGTGGCTTATTAAAGTTGTGGGTTTCAGATATTTATTTTTGGCCACCTGTTAGAGTAAATGTCAAACCTGCAGTATTCATGGATGCCAAGGGAAGCCAGGCTTCCACCCCAAAAAATTACCAAKATTTTTTTTTACAAAATATTTGATTTTTCATCGCTCTGTGGTTCATAGATTTTTTCAATTCGCAAGAMAAATGTCCTTAAATTCTCACCGGAGAAAGTAACTGAGTGAACGAAACAGCGCCCCTCTGTCTCAATCTGTGTAGCGTATCTATCTGATGCTGTCTGGTCAGAAAGAGTATGACATTGTTGCCGCCGCGAGTATTTGGCCTCCCTTGATAATTTTTACAAATAAATCGTAGTCAATCAGCGTTGAGCTAAACTGAGTGAGCTCAGCTGTGAAAGGTCATGGCCCACCAAAAAAGTGTCAAGGGAAGCCATTTTAGATTTGGCTTCAGACCAATTTAATCACAAGCCAAACATCGTTATTTACAGAAAAAAACTTGAATTGTTGCATCTCATGTTGTTGTCCTRCAGTGGCTAGCTAGCTAAAATCGTCCCTTTCCTAAATTAGCCATAGGTGTAGATTGGTATTTGGACTTGGTATTTGTTTTTACTTAATTCTCCAAACTGGCCAATGATTTTAATTGCGATTCTGATCCAACCATAAGTTCATACATTGTGCCCTTGGCCTGAGAGGATGGAAGTTTTCTCAATATAAAATGTTCTAGTTATAATGTTTTTTTTAAATGTAGCATGCTAATGTAAACTAGCTGGCCTGGTGCATCGTTGCCCATGAAAGGTAGTTAGGCTAGCGAGCAAACATTTCAGCCGTGTAGCCTAGAACAACAAAAACTAAAAGTGCGTACTATATGACCTTGTTTTCCTCCTCTTGACAGTTCAAAGCTTTCTGAGAAGTAGCCAATATTTACTATTTTACACCTAGGGTTACTATACATGATTTTATCCCATTTTATAAGGGATTCTCCAAAATTGAAATGTTCCAGGCATTTATATATAAACTCTATTCGTGATTAATCAAACGCCTTTTCAAAGTCTGCTATGAATAGCAGGCCTGGTTCCCCAGATTTTGTTATACTGTTCTATTGTTTCCAGTACTTGCCTTGTATTATCTCCAATGTATCTTCCAAGTAAAAAACATGTCTGATTAGAATGAATAATGTCCGACAACACTTTTTTAATTCTATGCGCTATACCTTTTTCTCAATTTTTTTTGCATCACAACACTGATACCAAACCTTGGTCACATGACCGTTACTAGCATGTTTTAACCATTTATATGTAAATGGTAGATTATCAGACACTCAATAAGAAGGTCTGATTTCATTATTACTGAAAGAGGATACAAGTTGGAAATTTAAATATAATTGGAAAGTTGGAAATATAAAATTGAAGGGCCTCTTACACACTCAATTTTAAGAGGCCCTTACATTTTTTATGGACTGGATCTTTATATTTCCAACTTATATCCTGTTTCAGTAATAATGAAATCAAAAAGTACCATAGTGATTAGCTGTACCATAGTATTTGCATTGCTACTAAGTAACCTTCCYATTGTTCTCCACTATTCCACCCGATAAAGCCCCTCCCCTACCCAAGTTGTGTTGTCATCCTAGTGACTGGCAGACCACCCTTTTCCCCCTGAATCCTAGAGAGGCCAGGACACATCCTTCGAAAAGAGCACACAGTGCCACCCACAGAACAGAAGCAGATCAACCGCTAATAGTATTTCCAATCTTCTCACCTCTCATCCTCTCACCAATTTTCTTTATTTTGTATATACACTGCTCAAAAAAATAAAGGGAACACTTAAACAACACAATGTAACTCCAAGTCAATCACACTTCTGTGAAATCAAACTGTTCACTTAGGAAGCAACACTGATTGACAATACATTTCACATGCTGTTGTGCAAATGGAATAGACAACAGGTGGAAATTATAGGCAATTAGCAAGACACCCCCAATAAAGGAGTGGTTCTGCAGGTGGTGACCACAGACCACTTCTCAGTTCCTATGCTTCCTGGCTGATGTTTTTGTCACTTTTTGAATGCTGGCGGTGCTTCACTCTAGGGTAGCATGAGACGGAGTCTACAACCCACACAAGTGGCTCAGGTAGTGCACTCATCAGGATGGCACATCAATGCGAGTGTGGCAAGAAGTTTGCTGTGTCTGTCAGCGTAGTGTCCAGAGCATGGAGGCGCTACCAGGAGACAGGCCAGTACATCAGGAAATGTGGAGGAGGCCGTAGGAGGGCAACAACCCAGCAGCAGGACCGCTACCTCCGCCTTTGTGCAAGGAGGAGCACTGCCAGAGCCCTACAAAATGACCTCCAGCAGGCCACAAATGTGCATGTGTCTGCTCAAACGGTCAGAAACAGACTCCATGAGGGTGGTATGAGGGCCCGACGTCCACAGGTGGGGGTTGTGCTTACAGCCCAACACCGTGCAGGACGTTTGGCATTTGCCAGAGGACACCAAGATTGGCAAATTCGCCACTGGCGCCCTGTGCTCTTCACAGATGAAAGCAGGCTCACACTGAGCACATGTGACAGACGTGACAGAGTCTGGAGATGCCGTGGAGAACGTTCTGCTGCCTGCAACATCCTCCAGCATGACCGGTTTGGCGGTGGGTCAGTCATGGTGTGGCATTTCTTTGTGGGGCCGCACAGCCCTCCATGGGCTCGCCAGAGGTAGCCTGACTGCCATTAGGTACCGAGAGAGATCCTCAGACCCCTTGTGAGACCATATGCTGGTGCGGTTGGCCCTGGGTTCCTCCTAATGCAAGACAATGCTAGACCTCATGTGGCTGGAGTGTGTCAGCAGTTCCTGCAAGAGGAAGGCATGATGCTATGGACTGGCCCGCCCGTTCCCCAGACCTGAATCCAATTGAGCACATCTGGACATCATGTCTCGCTCCATCCACCAACGCCACGTTGCACCACAGACTGTCCAGGAGTTGGCGGATGCTTTAGTCCAGGTCTGGAGGAGACCCTCAGGGAACAATCCGCCACCTCATCAGGAGCATGCCCAGGCGTTGTAGGGAGGTCATACAGGCACGTGGAGGCCACACACACTACTGAGCCTCATTTTGACTGTTTTAAGGACATTACATCAAAGTTGGATCAGCCTGTAGTGTGGTTTCCACTTTAATTTTGAGTGTGACTCCAAATCCAGACCTCCATGGGTTGATAAATTTGATTTCCATTGATAATTTTTGTGTGATTTTGTTGTCAGCACATTCAACTATGTAAAGAAAAAATAATTTAATAAGAATATTTCATTCATTCAGATCTAGGATGTGTTATTTTAGTGTTCCCTTTATTTTTTTGAGCAGTGCACTGACTGTCTGAGTTTTAGAATCAATTGTAAGATTATTTTATAGTTTTTTTCATTCAATCCACATTTGTGCACCCCAATAACTGTCAGACATGTTTTTAAGTAGGTCCCTCAGATCCTCTGGCACTGACCTTTTAACTATCCAAAAGCCTAGGACCAAGAGGCATGGAGAGGTAGCCTTTAGTTCTGTTGCCCCCACCCTCTGGAATAGCCTTCCAGAGAACCTGAGGGGGGTCGAAACTGTGGACATATTCAAAAGAGATCTTAAAACACATATTTGTAGCTTTGCTTAGGATGCTTTTTAGTCCTTCAGTTTGTATCTTTCTTTTGTGTTTTTTATCTTATGTTTGTTGTGTAGTAAATATTTCAGCTATTATGTTAAGCACATTGCGTTGCATTCCATGTCTGAAATGTGCTGTATAAATTAGGCTTGATTTGATTTGATTTACTTGCACTCTGGCACACACGCGCGCACACACACACAGCCACATCATATTTAGGGCTCCTGAGTGGCGCAGTGGTGCAGTTGCCGTATCAGGCAGTGATACAGCTCGACAGGATGCTCTCAATTGTGCATCTGTAAAAGTTTGTGAGGGTTTTAGGTGCCAAGACAAATTTCTTCAGCCTCCGAAAGTTGAAAAAGCGCTGTTGGGCCTTCTTCACCACACTGTCTGTGTGGGTGGCCCATTTCAGATCGTCAGGGATGTGTACACCGAGGAACTTGAAGCTTTCCACCTGCTCCACTGCGGTCCCGTCGATATGGGACCGCATATCGACGGGACCGAGAAGGCTAAGAATGTGGGTTTACATTCTTAGCCTAATGAGAAGGTTAAGAATGTGGGTTTACATGCAGWCTGGCGACACACGCCTTAATTTGCTGTGGTGTACAAAAAAAGTTCCCATTTGGGCTTCTCTTCTCACTTATCTTCTGTTTTCAGATCAGTGCTGAAGGAGGCAAGGAATGCTCTTTTGACAATTGCATTCTTCTCAGTACTTAGTACTACACTCTTAGAAAAAAGGTGCTATCTAGAACCTTAAAGGGTTCTTCAGCTGTCCCCATAGGAGAAACCTTTTAAGAACCCTTTTTGTTCCAGATGCCAATTTCAAATGTAACACTTTACCAGTGTTACATACTCAGTCATATGTGCCTTAAGGATGTTCACCATCTGCCTTCTGGAACTGTCACAGATTGTCACTGTGTTCTCATATTCCTTCAGCATTGCCACCCCTCCTGGTTTCGGCAGGAGAATCTCTTTTATCAACTTAACAGATTGAAACAAACATCACAGGCATTGTTGATTAGCAAGGAGTAAAAGCCTGAGGGCTGTGTCAAAATACACAATTAGCAATCTGTTGGATAATGTCACTGATGTTGATCTGCTGAACAATGCTATGGGTATCCATAAAAAAGTTGGTGAAGGATCATTTTGATTWAAAAAAAAGTGCCTTACGTCTCTGGCAGGTGAACTCTGCAACACCTCTTCCATTCTTATCCGTTTCGTCATATCACTGCCACTCTCTCTACTGCTATAAGGCCGGGACATTGTATATGTCAAGCTGGGTGCTGACTGGATGCTGGCTGTATCTGAAAGACAAAAGTTATTAGTCAAAATTAATTACACCCATTGTCTGAAGTTTTGTTCACCAAAGGTTTAATAAGGTCTCCAGATTAAGTTATAGCTTTGAAGCACAGTTTCAGTTCAACATGAAAGCGCACACTTACCATTGTCAATATCATCATCCTGGACAACAAAACATATGTCCTTTGAGGTCACTAGCTCTGCACACACATCCTCTGTGCCGGTCTCATCTTCCACTGTGACTGTTTTGTCCGTGGGAATGGAACACTTTTCTTTCACTGAGTGATAACAATGAGTTTGAAAGACAATGAGTGCATTTGAAGAAGCTAAAATTATCAACCCAACTATATTTCCTCATTGTAGACTAGCTTAATGGAAGGTGGATAATGGTGTATCATTCTAAATAGTAAACTTGCCTTCAGAGATGTTAATCATTCTGGTGTCAACTTCTGTTCGAGGCTGTGGAGGAAAGAGAGACAATAGGCCAACACAGGCCAACCATTTTAGTTCCTGTCGTCAGACTGTAGTGTATTGGGAATTGTAAGAACTGTGCTTATCATGTTACCTGCCTGACCAAAATTAGCTACTTCAGTTACCTTTGGCAAATGTTGTACAGTATGCTGATGTTCTACTTCTTCCTGAGAGGCCAGGACATCTTTGTACTGCTCTTTGCACTTCTGGTGGTGCCTTTTTATCTCTGTTTTCTTTCCATGAAACGCACTAATAAACACATTAATGTGTAAATCAAGCAACTAATCTAACTCAGAAAAAACTCCAACTTCATCTAATGTGCTGTAAAAACAAGCTAGGTTGGAATCAGTGGCTGGCTAGCTACTGCACTGTTAGTGCTGCACGTGGTAGTTAGGATTCTACACAACCAAACGTCCTTAGCTGCTCCTTGCCGGAACGTCAGCTAGTCTAGTCAAATTTGAGATGACTCAGTCAAGTATCACCTAAAATAATGCGGGCTCAGGAAGCAATACTTATTTTGCTAGCTAATAACATTAGCTTATTCGCTAGCTAACAAGCAACAGCTAACCAAGCAAGGTTAAAAATGCTGAGCTAACTAACGTTAGCGAGACTAGTTAGCGCTAGCTAACTAACTAACACCAGTGCACTTGTTACGACTTACTGAAGCTAAGCTCAAAATAGGAATTGGCTGAACAAACCATAAATTAATTAGCTAGCTAATGTGAACTATCTTTAGCACGCTAGCTTGCATTCGCTAATGTTAGCTAACTAGCTAAGTTAGCTGTCTGGTTGCTATTCGCTACTAGGTTGACGATTCTCAGTAAACGTGGCTATAGTACAACTTCAAATCACAAAATATTTTACTCATGAACTAATGAATAGCCTCCATTTCATTGTAAGAATACTCACATTTCCCTTACCGCTACCACTTTCTTAATGTGAGGGTGGGAAAATGGCGCCCAAAATAATTTCAACATGTCTTTATCAAAATATCCCAGATGTTCCAATTAACACTGCTAGGAGCTGACCAACTTGAACTATGATTGAACACCAGACTCTATTGTTCATTTCTCCTGTAAAAACACCGGAATCTCAACTCTTGGACTCCAAATTTTAACACTGACGATTTTGCTGTGCAAGTAGAACCATTTTGGGTTCCATGTAGAACCGTTTCCACAGAGGGTTCTACATGGAACCCACAAGGGTTATACCTGGAACCAAAAAGGGTTATCCTATGGGGACAGACGAATAACAGACGAAAACTCCATTACACTAATCTACCAATCAGCAACTGAACTTTCACAATATTAACTTTTCATGTTCATTTCACAGCAGCTGAATCCTGCATGTATTTACATAGGAGTAAGCAATGGCATAAAGTGTATTTCTCAACCTGTCATAGCCTGTCGTAAAATGCAAGCTAAGCATTTAAACACTCACAGAGCCGCACAAAACACACCACCGAGCCTTCAGGTACTGTAGACAGACAGACAGACACGCACGCACACACACACACCCAGAAACCTCCTATCAATGGATAGTTAGCTTTTTCTTTGGTCCGATTGAGGATCACACACATTATGATGTGTACCGTCACAGGCTTTCACGTTTGGCCCATCTGTTTTTGCCTAGGTCTCTCCTTCCAGTGGCCCTCTCTTATCTCATTACACACTGTTCAAGCTTTGTGTTAAATTATGTATTAAGGTCAATGTCAAAACATGGAAGATGTGTAATCTGAAGGGAGTTCCCTTTTATTCATTATTACAGTGAAGGCTGAGCACAACTGTCAGCCAGCCGCCGAAGTGCTCAGCATGGAAGCTTGTGTGCTCAGCAGGGCCCATCAAAGCCCTTCTATCTCTTTCTCTTCTCCTCTCCCTTGGCTCCCTCCTTCCCTCCCTCCTCCTGGTCGGACCCCTGATAGATATACCCAGCTAACCCGTCTCTCTTCTACTGCGCCAATCTGAGAGCTGTCAAGTGCACCTTTACGCCCATGTCATAAATCTGAGGGAAAACGTGTACCCCCAAGACCAAGGGGGAAAAATAGGAGGGAGAGAGGGAAGAAGGGAGGGAGGGACAAAGAGAGAGACAGGTTAGGAGAGGGAGATGTCATGCCATGAGCTTGAAGTTTGGGGGATTTATCTAATGGGAATGTTATCAGAAAACAGGAAAACAGGTAAGCTAAACTGAACTGTAGGCACTCACAAAATGTTTTGTGTGAAAGAAAGAAGAAAGAAAGATAGAAAGAAAGAAAGAGAGAGAGCGAAAGAAACAGGGTTGTCAGTGTTACGTCCTCTCTACCTACCTCTACGTTCCTCATTTTATTAAATTAAATGAACGGTAAACAGACGTTTAAACATTGTGTGTTGACGAGACAACATATTGTCTCTTTGTAGACTTCAGTCTGATGTCCAGAGGAATTTGGTGGCAGTGATGGGATCCTCGCTCAGCACAGGGTTTCCCAAAGTCGGTCGCCTATTGAAATAATAAACTAATCATCAAGCTTTGATGATTTGAATCAGCTGTGTAGTGTAAGGGTGAAAACAAAAAACGTGCAGCCCTTGGCGTCCCAAGGTCCGAGTTTGGGGAACGCTGCCCTAGCTACACTGAAATGCAATGCTTTGCATGCTTCTCAATAGCTGTCAATCAAAGTCATAGTCCCTGAAACAGATCATATACAGTATTTACTGACAGCTGGTAAACCAATCTTTGAAGTGTGTAGAGTGGCTTTAACCTTATAGGAGACTTTTATTCCCCTCAATAGTCACACATGGAGCTGGGTAACAGTTTGATAAATCATCCATTGCCTGTTGTCGGGTCAGTTATTATTTTCTGATTAAATGAATGCAGTTATATTGCAACCCTTTACCATGCCACCAGCACACCTGAGAGACACTCAATCATGTTAACAATTTATACAATTTCCTGATCTATATATTTAGTATACTTAGTGTATTTAGTATACACACAAACACAAATGTGCACACACACCTCTCCTATTGCCTGCAGGAAATTAATGTATTGGTCATCTAAAAAGTATATCACAATGAAATAAAGTAATTGTTCAGATGTGTTATTTCTCATTAAAACACAACACAACCTAAATACTTCATAAGTGAGACATGTCAATGAATGTTCCCCGTCAAATATACAGTTATTATTCCACTCGTGGCATGCAAATCACAGAGTAAATTAAAAACACTGCTGTGAAAAGCTGTCTCATCCATTTTTAATTCCAATTTGTGTGAAGTGTCCATCCAGTGTTACTATCTAAAATAACAAAGCATTAGCTTCATGTTGCAGGAGCGGTCAGGCCAAGGACATTTTCATGCTYTTCCTAGTTCAAAACCCACAAAAAATTACTATAGAAGTGAGGGGAATTTTTGTTTGGGTAAGCGCAAGGGACAAGGCCTAGATCCAGATCTCAAAAGTGTCTGGTTTCAATATTGCTTGTCCAAATCAATGAGGAGAAATAGACGACCGCAGAGACCCTTGTGCACTCTGGAGCTTGTACAACTGTTGTACCACACATTTCCCCGGTAGGCTGTCATTGTAAATAAGAATTTGTTCCTAACTGACTTGCCTAGTTAAATAAAGGTTATATTTAAATTAAATTAAATGTACGCCCACACAGTCCTAAGGGAAAACTGACATATCTTAAACAATAGACGCAGGATATGTGTTTAAAACTAGCAAGCAAGAAAATGACTGTTTAAAATGTTTTGGTAGGACGCCTTCAGTCCCGCAAAGATCATAGAGTTGATTCCATTGGACTCAGAGAGTTAGTTGAGGGTAGACTATTTAGTAATCGACTTCCCACCACTATTACTCAGGAAAAATTTGATCCAATGTGTGTTCAATGCAACACATTTTGATAAGAATGTGAACAGACAAGCCACAACCATCGTACAAATCAAACAGATACACAACTGTTTTGAAATATGTAACTCAAATTGAGATTAGATTAAAAAGAAGTGACATACAGAGAGAGAGAAAATCAACAAGCAAGAAGATAAAATAATTTGACACAGAATTATGGAAAACCAAAAGTTTTGTCCACCTATGACAAAACTCGAAACTGCCTGTGATCAACTGCATTCAAGAGTATCCTGCTTTGTCCATCTCCGTCCCACAAATGTATTTGTTTCCTTAAAATCCTTTATTAGTTGTAAAAAAAAATATTGATACACACTCGGTAGAAGGGACAGGAATTACAGGAGAGGACATTCTCAAATATGCAGTAGGAGAGATTCAAACATCTAATTTAGCCTTGTAAATAAAATAAAATGTTATCACATGCGCCGAATACCACAGGTGTAGACTTTACAGTGAAATGCTTACTTACAAGCCCTTAAAACGTCTTATGGATCAAATCCCTTTAGCGGGATCGATTTGACAACATCTGGTGAAATGGCAGAGCGCCGAAATTCAAATAAAATTTCGATAAATATTAAACTTTCATGAAATCTCACATGCAATACACCAAATTAAAGCTACACTCGTTGTTAATGTTAATGTTTTGCATCTGAGCTCCTAGAGTGTGCGGCTCTCCTTTATTTTTAAYGCACTCCAATATGTCCCATAAACATCACAAATGGCCCTTTTGTTCGATTAATTCCGTCATTATATATCCAAAATGTCCATTTATTTGGCGCGTTTGATCCAGAAAAACACCGGTTCCAACTCGCGCAACATGACCACAAAATATCTCATAAGTCACCTGTAATCTTTGTCTAAACATTTCAAACAACTTTCCGAATACAACTTTAGGTATTTTTTTACGTAAATAATCAATCAAATTTAAGACGGGATAAACTGTGTTCAATACCGGAGGAAAACAAAGTGGACCGAGCTTTTCAGGTCATGCGCCTCTATCAAACAGTACACTTCACTCGACCCTGATTCTGAACAGGGCTACTTCTTCATTTCGCAAAGGAAAAACATCAACCACTTTCTAAAGACTGTTGACATCTAGTGGAAGCGATAGGAACTGCAAGCAACTGCCTTAGAATTCACAGTACACATCCTGTTAATCCGTCTGGCCCTGCGGCCTTGTGAATGTTGATCGGTTTAAAGGTCTTACTCACATCAGCTGCGGAGAGCGTGATCACAGTCATCCGGAACGGCTGGTGCTCTCATGCACGTTTCAGTGTTACTTGCCTCGAAGCGAGCATAGAAGTAATTTAGCTTGTCTGGTAGGTTCGTGTCACTGGGCAGCTCATGGCTGTGCTTTCCTTTAAAGTCTGTAATAGTTTGCAAGCCCTGCCTCATCGGAGCCGGTGTAGTACGATTCGATCTTAGTCCTGTACTGACGCTTTGCCTGTTTGATGGTTCGTTGGAGGGCATAGTGGGATGTCTCATAAGCTTCCGGGTTAGAGTCCCGCTCCTTGAAAGCGACAGCTCTACCCTTTAGCACAGTGCGGATGTTGCCTGTAATCCATGGCTTGTGGTTGGAGTATGTACAGTACATACGGCCACTGTAGACGACGTCATCGATGCACTTATTAATGAAGCCAGTGACTGATGTGGTGTACTCCTCAATGCCTTCAGAAGAATCTGGGAACATATTCCAGTCTGAGCTTATTCCAATCCAACCAGGAAGTGGGAAATCTGAGGTTGTAGTTTTTCAACTCTTTGTTTATCCAAGATACAGTGGAAATGGGGTCATATTGCACTTCCTAAGGATTCCACTAGATGTCAACAGTCTTTAGAACCTTGTTTGAGGCTTCTACTGTGAAGTGGGGGCGAATGAGAGGAGATTGAGTCAGAGGTCTGCCAGAGAGCCACGAGCTGACCATGCGCGTTCACGTGATAGTTAACTTGCGTTCCATTGCATTTCTGAAYACAAAGGAATTCTCCGGTTGGGACATTATTGAAGATTTATGTTAAAAACATCCTAAAGATTGATTCTATACATCGCTTGACATGTTTCTACAGACTGTAACGGAACTTTTTGACTTTTCGTCTGCACCTAGTGATCGCGCGTCATGAATTTTGATTACTGGGCTAAACGTGCAAAAAACAAGTAGGTATTTGGAAATAAATGATGGACTTCATCCAACAAAACAAACATTTATTGTGGAACTGAGATTCCTGGGAGTGCATTCTGATGAAGATCATTAAAGGTAAGTGAATATTTATAATGCTATTCTGACATCTGTTGACTCCACAACATGGCGGATATCTGTTTGGGTTGTGTTGGTCTCTGAGCGCTGTACTCAGATTATTGCATGGTGTGCTTTTTCCGTAAAGTTTTTTMAAATCTGACACAGTGGTTGCATTCAGGAGAAGTGGATCTAAAATTCCATGCATAACAATTGTATCTTTTAGCAATGTTTATGAGTATTTCTGTAAATTGATGTGGCTCTCTGCAAAATCACCGGATGTTTTGGAACTACTGAACATAACGCGCCAATGTAAACTCAGATTTTCGGATATAAATATGAACTTTACCGAACAAAACATACATGTATTGTGTAACATGAAGTCCTATGAGTGTCATCTGATGAAGATCATCAAAGGTTAGTGATTAATTTTATCTATATTTCTGCTTTTTGTGTCTCCTCTCTTTGGCTGGAAAAATGGCTGTGTTTTTCTGTGACTTGGCTCTGACCTAACATAATCGTTTGGTGTGCTTTCGTCGTAAAGCCTTTTTGAAATCGGACACTGTGGCTGGATTTACAGCAAGTGTATCTTTAAAATGGTGTAAAATACTTGTATGTTTGAAGAATTATAATTATGGGATTTCTGTTGTTTTGAATTTGGCGCCCTGCAGTTTCACTGGCTGTTGACGAGGTGAGACGCTACCGTCCCACATACCTAGAGAGGTTTTAACATGCTGATAGAAATGAGATTAAACTAATTTGAGTTTCCCTGCATTAAAGTCCCCTGCCACTAGGAGCACCGCCTCTGGGTGAGAATTTTCCTGTTTGCTTATGGCTGTACTGTATACAGCTCATTGAGTGCAGTCTTAGTGCCAGCAGCGGTCTGTGTTGGTATACAGACAGCTACGGACAATATGTAGATGTAATCTCTCTTGGTAAATAGTGTGGTCTACAACTTATCAAGAGATATTCTTCCTCAGGCGAGCAAAAAAGCTAGAGACCTGTGTGTTTTAGTACTGCTACATGTTCTATACAGGGGACAGGCAAAGTATCGAATAAAGAAAAGTAGAATTTCAAGGGGATTGAGTAGGGGGAGAAGGAATGAAGGGAGAAGTTGAAAGAATAAGAAAGGGAACTGAAGGAGGACATGGCTGTGTTTGATTTAGAAGGTGAGGCAGATTGAATGAGTGGGAAGGAGAAACAGAGAGAGAAGTTGAGAGCATTGTAGACTGAAGAGGGATAGAAGGGCAAGGTTGTATTTTCCTCATTCACAACATTGCCCCTTCTCTTGCCCTCTCTCATTGGTAGCATCGCCGCACTCTTAACCTCACGTGTTCACGGCGGGGAAATCACTCTTGACTGGTGGGCCTAATTATCGCTTCATCCCGGCCTCGTCAGAGCATTCTCGCTGGAGCTGATTCAACATGAGTCTGGCTGCTCCCCACTCAGTCCAGCACCTCTGCCTAATGAATACTAATGTGACTCATTATGTCGTCTCTCTGGCACCACGTCCAACCACTGGGACACATGCTAATCTGGCCTTCATACCATCATGGCCACCTAATCATCCCCAGCTTACAATTGACTCATTCATCCCCCCTCCTCTCCCCTGTAACTATTCCCCAGGTTGTTGCTGTAAATGAGAATGTGTTCTCWGTCAACTTACCTGGTCAAAGAAAAATACAGGCCACTGTATACATGGATAACTAACTTCCGTAGCTTAGCTCAGACTCAGCAAGGCGGTATGGGGATATAGATCTACAGCCACCGGGGCCAAGCAGGGGGATTCAAGGTTAAGGAGAACATGTATACAGTGGCAAGCACAATGTTAAGAAGAGAAGAAGGTTTGAAACCTGCACTGTTAACCCGTTGCAGTTAATATATCCGAGAACAGTTAGCTAAGTGATTTTTAAGTCATTACTCAAACKGGATAGAGTCACTGTGACACTGTAGGGAGTCCAGATTTTAGTTGTATCAGTTTGAACATTTTGATTTATGGCATACCTCCAATATAATTTCCCCGTGTTCTTTGCCTTTTCGGGTGAATTGTAGAGTTACCACCCATAACTGTTAGTGACAGAAACATTGTTGAATTAATTCATTTTCAATCCTGTGGCCTTCACCAAGTGAGTTCCTAGGTGAACCTTATTATTTTAATTAAACTCTTTATGACATTACATATCTCAAAAGGCCTTATTTTGAGGCCTAGCAGAATTCTTGTGACTTTACCAAAATGTCGAGATTTTCAAAAAATCCTTGTTGAAGGATCTCCAGGAATCTTCCAACCGGGACTCGTGGAAAAACATTGCAATCATACCTGCAAGTCACCTTATGCTGGCTTGAAAAGTGATGTGTAATTCTTATAATAAACTGAGTAGTTCGAGCCCTGAATGCTGATTGGCTGACAGCCGTGGTATATCAGACGGTATACCACGTGCATGACAAAACATGTATTTTTACTCTTCTAATTACAATGATAACCAGTTCATAATAACAATAAGGCACCTCAGGGGTTTGTGGTGTATTGCTAATATACCACAGCTAAGGGCTGTATACAGGCACTCCGCGTTGCGTCGTGCTACGAACAACCTTTAGCCATGGTAAATTGGCCATATACCACACCCCCTCGGGCCTTATTGCTTAATTATAATCCATCTAGAGTTAGGATATCCAACAGTTGGAATTTTTATTCACCCACATCCTGCATTCATAATAAGTATTAGGAAAGTTTACAAGACTACCTGAGACATTTAAACTGGAACAACTATTTAGTAACAAACTAAATTATTGGATTAGTTAATAAAACAATTATGTTATTTATCTTTGTGTAGCATAAGATTAACCAATCAATCACTCAATGTACATGCAAAAACACAGATAAAAAAAATAAAAAATTAAACAGCAGTAGAAGATGCTGGGGGAAAAAAGTGAATTTGTTATCACAACTTAAAATGGTTTTAGCTGATGTGACMTCCCATTTAGTTTTGAGTCAGTGACATAAAAATGTTAAGTCATAATGACTTTTATTTACTTTGAGGTCAACTAGAAGTATTTGAGTTAAAAATGCCTTGGGGTTTACAATGTGAGGCAGCATAATGTGCAGGAAGAGGTACGTAACACTGCCATATCCCAAGACAGTCCCACTTTAAATTATTGACTTTTAAGGCTTGATGAAGCCTTCATAAACCAGGTGTAATACCAGCATAGATGCTTCAAAAGTCATTCATAAGAAAATGACATGCAATAAAGGATGGGGAGAAGGCCTAATTCTATATTTGGCAAAGCACCAGATGTAAACACCTTTCAAAACATCCTTTATGTAGGTAGACTTTGCTTAGAAATTATTTGAATTCACTTAAATGTATGTATGTTAGCACCCGAGGTGGGGCGGCCGCCGTACCAAATTTCGCTTAGGGCCCAAAACGCTGGAAAAGTGCTCATGAAGACTTTATGAAAGCCCTATAAAGTTGTGGTATAAGTTTCAGTTTTTGTTATACCTAATGCCAAATGCATGCCTTCGCCTCAATCCAACATCTGCTCCTGTCCACACAGGTTTCCGCAGAGATTTGCAGGCATGAGTGGAAGTTCAATATTTTTTGGGAGCAAACCTAGCAGACAGCACAGAAGCGTAAGGTGTAAATTAGGCTTAAGACTGATGTGGTGGTCTAAAACGATATATCCACCAATATTTCACAAGTGTTTTTCATCAGAATTGATTGCTAATGTGTGTGTAAAATACACCTGTTATGAGATTGTTTTTTATTCATAGATTTTAGGTATGTAAGAAAATGTTTTTTTTGTTGCAAAACGTTACTATATACAGTTGAAGTTGGAAGTTTACATACACTTAGGTTGGAGTCATTGAAACTCGCTTTTCAACCACTCCACAAATTTCTTGTTAACAAACTATAGTTTTGGCAAGTCGGTTAGGACATCTCTTTGTGCATGACACAAGTAATCTTTCCAACAATTGTTTACAGACAGATTATTTCACTTATAATTCATTGTTTCAGAATTCCAGTGGGTCAGAAGTTTACATACACTAAGTTGATTGTGTCTTTAAACAGCTTGGAAAATTCACGTTCGTCGTTTATTGTTTTGTATAGTTTCGTTGAGTGTTCTCTGTGTTTATTAAATTCAAGATGAACACTTACCACGCTGCGTATTGGTCCTCCAATCCTTCAAACTTCTCCTCCTCAGATGAGGAGGACGACGAGCGTTACAGAATCACCCACCACAACAGGACCAAGCAGCATGGTAACGGGCAGCAGCAGCGATCGCAGGATTCCTGGACCTGGGAGGAAATTCTGGACGGCAAGGGACCCTGGGCACAAGCTGGAGAGTATCGCCGCCCCAAAGCTGAGCTGGAGGCAGCMAAAGCGGAGAGGCGGTGGTATTAGGAGGCTGCACGAAGACACGGCTGGAAGCCAGAGAGGCAGCCCCAAAAAATTATTGGGGGGTGGCACACGGGGAGTGTAGCTAAGTCAGGTAGGAGACCTGAGCCAACTCCCCGTGCTTACCGTGGAGAGCGAGAGTATGGGCAGACACCGTGTTATGCGGAAGAGCGCACGGTGCCTCCAGTACGTGTGCATAGCCCGGTGCGGTACATAGCAGCGCCTCGTATCGGCCCGGGCTAGAGTGGGCATTGAGCCAGGTGCCATGAAGCCGGATCTACGCATCTGGTCTCCAGGGCGTCTCCTCGGGCCGGTGTACATGGCACCAGCCCTACGCGTGGTGTCCCCGGTTCTCCAGCACAGCCCAGTGCGGGCTATTCCACCTCGCCGCACTGGCCTGGCTACGGGGAGCATTCAGCCAGGTAGGGTTGGGCAGGCTCGGTGCCCGAGACCTGTAGTGCGCCTCCACGGTCCGGTCTATCCGGTGCCTTCTCCAAGCACCAGCCCTCCTGTGGCAGCCCCTCGCACCAGCCCTCCGGTACCGGCACCACGTACCAGGCCTACTGTGCGCCTCCAGGGTCCAGTATGCCCTGTTCCTGCTCCCCGCACTCGCCCAGAGGTGCGTGTCCCCAGCCCGGTACCATCCAGTTCCGGCACCACGCACCAGGCCTACAGTGCGCCTCGGCAGGCCTGAGCCGCCCGTCTGTCCAGTGCCGCCTGAGCCGCCCGTTTGTCCAGTGCCGCCTGAGCCTTTCGTCTGTCCAGCGCCGCCTGAGCTGCCCGTCTGTCCAGCGCGGCCTGAGCTGCCCGTCTGTCCAGCGCCGACTGAGCCGCCCGTCTGTCCGGAGATGCCAGAGCCGCCCGCCAGTCAGGAGCTGACAGAGCTGCCTTTCAGTCCTGAGCTGCCCTCAGTCCTGACTGGCTGCCCCTCAGTCCGGAGCTGCCCTTCAGTCCGAAGCTGCCTTCAGTCCGGAGCTGCCCCCTCAGTCCGGAGCTGCCCTTCAAGTTCCGGAGCTGCCCTTCAGTCCGGAGCTGCCCCTCAGTCCGGAGCTGCCCTTCAGTCCGGAGCTGCCCCTCAGTCCGGAGCTGCCCTCAGTCCGGAGCTGCCCTCAGTCCGGAGCTGCCCTCAGTCGGAGCTGCCCCTGCAGCTCAGCCGGAGCTACCCCTCAGTCCTGAGCTACCCCTCAGTCCGGAGCTACCCTCAGTCCGGAGCTGCCCCTCAGTCCTGAGCTGCCCCTCAGTCCTGAGCTGCCCTTCAGTCGGAGGCGCCCCTCAGTCCAGAGGCGCTCCTTAGTCCAGTGGGCTCTTTATTGGGTCCCAGTCGGGATCTGCGGCGAGGGTCGCTGCTCTGAAGACGTTACTGAAGCGGGTAATGACTATGGTGGAGTGGGGTGACCATAGTTTGCTGTGTATGTTTCTATGTTTTGTTTGGTCAGGGTGTGATCTGAGTGGGCATTCTATGTTGTATGTCTAGTTGTTTTATGTCTATGTGTTAGTTGCCTGTGTCTGCACTTTTCATATTTAGCTTCACGTTCGTCGTTTATTGTTTTGTATAGTTTCGTTAAGTGTTCTCTGTGTTTATTAAATTCAAGATGAACACTTACCACGCTGCGTATTGGTCCTCCGATCCTTCAAACTTCTCCTCCTCAGATGAGGAGGATGACGAGCGTGACAATTATGGGGTTTTGTGTGTAGGCCAGTGATACAAAACCTCAATTTAATCAATTTTAAATTCAGGCTGTAACACAACAAAATTTGGAATTCATCAAGGGGTTTGAATACTTTCTCCATTGTTTATTACAGGAACATAAACCATGTATAGCTTCAAAATATGTTCAAAAGCTGTCAACTACCTTTTCCATTTCCCATAGATTGATGTATTAGACTAGGTCAAATTTAAGGAGCAGTTCCGCGGACACAGATTATACCTAGTCCTGGACTATAAATAATTTTGGCTTTAGATTTTCAGGTGATAGTTTTTTAGTCTAGGACTAGGCTTCATGTGTGTCCGGGAAAACCTCACCATAATGTTTAAATTAGCAGAATGGGATGTTGTCTTACATGAAATAACACGTTTGATTTACCAAGTACATTAATGGAGTAAACCTAGTCTAAGAGTATGTATTAAGCTGTTTGAGAGAAGGTTTGAATCCTAATCAACCCATCCAATGTGAGTACATCTGTAGTTTAATAAAGCCACAGTACTCTAGCACTAGACAAGTTGCTTATGCTGAAAAGCCTTTTTAGTGGATGTCCAATTAGCTTTTGAATTTCCTGTCTTTTTCGGCTTCAGACAAAAGCTAATATTTCACTTAAAAAGATTGTTTTTTGTTTGAATGAACAGTATATACAGGTATAGCACATTATAATGCAGTCATAATGTATTGTAAGACTTACAGATATAGGATCTTAATTTGAGGCAGTTTGCAACATTAGGAAAATAATAATAATAAATGTGAATTTATATGTGGATTATAATTTATTAAATGTTTTGTAGGGGGGGCTCCCGAGTGGCGCAGTCTGGAGCCCCAAGCAGAAATATAGTTTTGATTTCAGAGCTCTACAAAATGACATTGTTGGTTCTCAAAACCCATTCCTGGAGAGCAACCTTTCCTTCTGTAACACACCGGATTAAAATGGCCTCCTAAGTGGCGCAGCGGTCTAAGGCACTGCATTTTAGTGCTATAGCCGTCACTACAGACCCTGGTTTGCTCCCGGGCTGTATCACAAACGGCCGTGATCGGGAGTCCCAGCGTCATCCGGGTTAGGGGAGGGTTTGGCCAGGGGCTTTACTTGGCTCATCACGCTCTTGCGGCTCCTTGTGGTGGGCCGGGCGCCTGCAGGCTGACCTTGGTCGTCAGGTGAACAATGTTTCCTTTGACACATTTGTGCGGCTGGCTTCTGCTTCTGCTTCTGGGTTAAGCGAGCAGAGTTGCAGCGATGAGACAAGATCGAATTTTGGGAGAATAATCTTTGTAGTGGTTGATACATTTTTCCAGGTCCTGTTACCCCCAAACAACAGCAGTTCCCTCTTAATTATCAGAATATATTCTACTAGTACTGGATTTTCTTTTTGTGTGTGTGTGTGTGTGGATGGGGGGGGGGGTCTGTTGGTGGGGTGTGTACAGTGCATTCTTCCTCAATGCTTTTGTATGCATCCTCCTTGTGAGGAAATGTAAGACTTCTGGCTGTGTTATTTTCTTTCTGCTGTTTGTTCTTTTGATTTGTTGTGTACATTATCTCCAGCTCTTTGAATTTCAATTTCACTGTCATGTAAGCTCTTTTCATCACTGCCAGTTGCAGCTCTAATAATATTAAACATTTAAGTCACTGTGGAATGCTAATTTAATTTCTATTTCAATTAATATGTCCCTACAGGTTTGCATATCAAATCAGTTAACACTGGATTGTGCACTTTGATTTAATAAACTACAAAAAAGCCCCAAAATAAAATCACTTCAAAAAAGGGAGAGATTTGGAAGACAGGAGTAGAGTGCATTTGAACTGTGTTTACACAAACTGCTTAATCAACTGAATGACATTAAGCACATTGGGGTGGTTTTGAAACTAATGAGGCTTGCTTATATCTTTGTATTGTTATTAAAGTTCCAATGCAGCAATTATTTTAAAATCTCAATATCGAATCATTTATGTGTATCAATGTGTGAATGTGAATGTGAATGTTTTAAATTAAAATAGTCAAAAAGAAACAAAAATAGTTCTAAGCAAAGAGCAATTTCTCAAGCAATCATTTTTCTAGGACTGTCTGGGAGTGGTCTGAGTAGGGAGGGGAACTCGAAAACTAGCTGTTATTGTCAGAGATGTTTGGAGCTCTCTTATTGGTCTATTAACTCAGGCAGGCCAAAACTCACCGCACCAGCCGGAGATTTCAGGCAGTCTTTTCAAACAACTCCTACACTAAAAGGGCGCTCATAATATTCACAATTTCAGTGTATTATTCCAACCTCAAGAGGAGAAATATATATAAAACACAAGAAAATCTAGTTCTTGACTGCACTGGGCCTTTAATATATCCACACATGAACCTGCTAGCTAGATAAAAGCCTGCGTGGCTAATTATTGTCAGGGGCAGAGTTAAACGTTCTAAAATACTGTGACATAAGCACTTGTGTGTATTAATAGCCTTGAGTGTGTGTGAATGTGGTGGCATCACTGAGCTTATGTTTACAAGTGCTTATGCAGTATGTTGTAGTATCGTAAGTAATACAGCATATCAGGTGATGGTCTGTCTGTGTGTGTACGTGCGAGTGTGTGTGTTGGCCTGCCTCCTTAAATGCTTGTTTTGTCCGGCAGCTCTCTGTGTGCCATTCATCATGTTGAGTGGGAAGCAGTGCACCCTGGGATATGAGCACTTCTGTATTCCTCATGCATAATCAAAGGTCACACTGGGGGCCGGGTGTTGAGATAGCTTTACTTCACAGCGACACACACACACACCTGGTGCCATGCCAAAAGGAACTGACTAAAAGCTGCAATTTAACCTGGATATTATTTTTCTCAGTAAATTGTTGCTCTTTGTCTTTTGGTTGGCATGGTTCCAGGTGTGAAATAATGACAATTCTTTTTCAGTTTAATTTTAAACATATTATGAATAATGAAAATCATTTTCCAATGTCATTTCAAAGTTACTTCAGTTTAATTGTTAAATCATCATCGATCATCAATATCGTTTAAACTCGTTTTTTAAACAACGGCACAATGATATACCTTTTTTAACAGCCCYGATTTACAAACCAGAACATTTAGAACAGTTTCTCATGTAGACCTACTTTCAGGCCTACATGAGGAAAACTGATATTAATGGACAGATTAAGAAATATTTGGGTGTTTAATATACTTTAAAAAGAAGTGATGCGCATCTCACTGCGAGGTAATTAATATGGGGAAAATCTTGAATTAAAGATGTAAATCCGGACACTTTGGCAAGGGGGCCAGTAAGGGACAGTGGTCTCTAAGGTCTGGATTATTCTTAGAGTATACCAATTAACACCATGTATCTTCTTTTATCTTCACTTAAATTAAGGCCCTTTACAGTTGAATATATTTTCTTCTCTGTAGTTAAAGAATGTCAGAGATGCAGATCAAAGCATTGAGCTACCGTCCACGCACCATAGGTAACGCTGTTTTGCATAAAGAAATCTGCATATTGCTGTGAACATTTTAATTTAGTTTCGCGTGAATTAGAATGCAGGACGGGTTGTTGGTAACCTGAGATTGGGAGCGGTGTGTGCACATATGCATATTGATTTCTACTTTTTGTTTGGGAGGGAATGAGTCCCGTCTGTCCTGTCAAGTCTACACCAATACAAAGGACCCATYTAAAAGTCAGTATGGAAATAATCTTTCCATAAACCCTTAAAACATTGGAAATAACTTCAAAGCAACTGCTCTTGTGCGTTGGTTGAATTACCTAAAATAAATGATCACAGAGATAATAATATAACAATGAGCTTTGGTTTCTCAAGAAAAATATCATACCACAGGCTTTTAAAAAAGTGTCCAGCCCTGTAAATGAGTGCAGTGAACTCCAAGTGACCTTAGTCACATAATGTTTGTCCCAGTGTTTGMGCTGGGTCCCTACATAGGAAGCAACCATTGTCTTCAAGGTTTGATTAACCCTCTCATGAGGTTGGTCTGTGGGTGATAAGCCGTGGTCAACTTCTGTCTCAGGTTCCATCTTTGGCAGGTCTCCTCAAAGAGATCAGAGGCGAATTGAGAACCTCTGTCCGACAGTATGTGATCGGGCACGCCTCGGCGAGTCACGATCTCTTTTGTGAGGATCTTAGAGACTGTCCTCGCTGTTGCCTGACGAAGGGCAAAGAGCTCCACCCACTTGGAATAGTAATCAACAAAACAAGCATGTACACATTCTGATTGGAGCTTCTAGGAAATGYACCCATCAAATCCACTCCCAACATTTCCCAAGGTTGGGTAATAGTTTGCTGCAACTTTCCAGCAGTCTCTCGGCCTTCTGGTTTGTACATTTGACAAACCTGACAATATCAGATGTGTGACTTCACATTCATGCTGAGATGTGACCAGTAAAGGAATGCTTGCAACCGCTTGTAGGTTTTGAACCTGCCCAAATGACCAGCTAAAGGGTCTTCATGGAAATGTTGCAGCAGTTGAAGGCATAGAGGTTCAGGTATGTACATTTGGTAGAGTGTTCTGTGAGGTAGCTCTACAACTCGGTAGACTTTGTCATACATGATGGTCAGCTTTGTGATAGGATTGACCATCTTTTCTCCATCTTCCAGGATAGTCTGGTACAAAGCCTATACTTCTGGATCATCCTGTTTGGACTTCCATATGGCCTCATCAGAGATGGGAAAGTCAGTTTTGGGTGAGTCAACTGCTAGACACAACAGTAGCACATGTAAAATGAGYGCCACTGTTACCATCAGCATGAGCTCTGGATAAGGCATCTGGAACCGTGTTGTACTTTCCTTTCCTGTATTCTACAGCAAAGGTGAACTCTTGCAACCATAGAGCCCATCTGATGATTCTGGTGCTTGGTTTGTTGGTCTTGAACACCCACACAAGGGAGGAATGGTCAGTGACCACAGTGAAGTATCTTCCCTCCAGGTAATACCTCTACTTTTCCAAAGCCTAGAGAACTGCAAGGCACTCTTGCTCGATTGTGGAATAGTTTCCGTTCGGCTCCATTCAATGTCCGACTGTCGAACGCTAGCACATCTTCAGTGCCAAGTCCAACATTACTTGCATCAGTGTAAACAACAAAAGGGCAGTCAAAGTTGGGATGACCCAAAATGGGAGGTGTGACAAGGTGTCATTTCAGGGTTTCAAAGGAGGTCTGGCACTCTGCCGTCCATCGGAATTTCACTCCTTTTCACTTCAATGCGTTGAGTGGTTCTGCGACCTGGGAGAAGTTCAACACAAACCGATGGTACCATCTAGCCATCCCAAGAAACCGTTGAAGGGCCTTGAGGGTGGTTGGCACAGGGAAGTCTCGTACAGCCTTGGTCTTTTCAGGATCCACATGGATGCTGTCAGAAGACAATATGGCCAAGAAACGTCAGGGAGGTTTGGCAGAAGTTGCTCTTCTTCATGTTCAATGTCAGACCAGCTTCTCTTAGCTTGTTCAACACTGCTTGAAGATATTGAAGGTGTTGGTCTCTGGTCTGGGAGTCGATAATTATATCGTCCAGGTAGACAACATATTTTCCCTTTGAGCTCACCTAACGCAATATCCAGCAGTCTTTGGAAAGTGGCTTTAATCCAAAAGGCATCCCTTTAAAGGAAAACAGGCCCTCAGCACAGACAAAAGCAGTCTTGTCCTTGCTTTCCTGGTCCATCTCAACCTCAAAATAGCCAATATTAGGGTAATGAACACAGCAGCGCCAGGATCTCTTGGATGGTGGGAAGAGGATAGGCATCAGTCTGGGAGACGTAGTTGGTCTTCCTATAGTCCACATAAAATCTAAGACCACCGGTATTTTTTGGTATGAGGACAACAGGATAGGCCCAGGGAGAGGAGGAACGTTCAATAATACAGTATCTTGTGTCAACATATCATTAATCAGTCCCTGTTGGATAATTAGCTCCACTGGAGACAAACGATATGTCTTCTTCTTTATCGGCATTTCCTGTGTAAGGAATATTTTGTGCTTCAGGAGCCCTGTGCTCCCCAGCTTTGAAGTGCATACCTCAGAGTTATTCTGCAGCTGTTCCAACAGCCTTAACTCCTTTGGCTGTTCCAGCTGAGCTCTTCTCACAGCCTGTAAAAGGAGATCATCAGAAGAATAACCAAGGGTTAGCTGTACCGGACAAAACTGTCACACTTGGTTGTGCCAGCTTGGCCCTCAGTGGTCTGAACAGAAGTGGACACCAGAGAAGCTCTGTGGAAGGAGTTGAGCCCAATGGAGGCCATGTCAACAGACACGTCATTCCAACATTTTACCACATTTAGAGAGCTCTGTCTGCTAGTGGTCTACAGTGTTAATTCAGAGGAGAAAAAGCATAATTAACGTTCTTGAGCACCTCAGTGTGGTGATCAAACTGTCTGTCTATGGCACCAGTAACTTTCCGTCTTTCACTCACCCTGAGCTCTGTCAGCGTGTGAGTTAGAGTGCTCAGTGAGTCTCTGAATTCCGTTGCGCTCTGTTGCTCTTTACTCAGACATTAGAATTTATGGGGGATTAAAGTTTGGAGATGTTGTTGAGTCCAACGAATATCAAGTATGTCACCTTGAAGTTGTAAAACAACAACCTCTGGAGATAAACCCGCAATGGAGGAAGGTTGGGTGTCAGAGGGAGGGCTAGCTCAGAACTTCCACACAGGTCCATGTCAATAAGTGAGAAACTAGTTAGACCTCCTGTGGCCCAGGGCTCTGTCCCAAATCAACTCCATTCACATCATCAGTATTCACATTATGATTTGCATTGTCAGCTCCATTGTCAGAATGACCCTGTGTATTCCAATTGACAGGTATGATATGGATAAGCACATTTTCCTGAGGGGAATCCATTGTTTAATTTCTGCACAAAAGATTTTAAACTGTTCTGCCTGCGGCTATGGAACCCTGACCTGTTCACCGGACGTGCTACCTGTCCCAGACCTGCTGTTTTCAACTCTCTAGAGACAGCAGGAGCGGTAGAGATACTCTTAATGATCGGCTATGAAAAGCCAACAGACATTTACTCCTGATGTGTTCTGTTATAATCTCCACCCGACACAGCCAGAAGAGGACTGGCCACCCCTCATAGCCTGGTTCCTCTCTAGGTTTCTTCCTAGGTTTTGGCCTTTCTAGGGAGTTTTTCCTAGCCACCGTGCTTCTACACCTGCATTGCTTGCTGTTTGGGGTTTTAGGCTGGGTTTCTGTACAGCACTTTGAGATATCAGCTGATGTAAGAAGGCCTTTATAAATACATTTGATTTGATGATTTGCTTCGGCTATTTCTCAATGTTGAGAGGTCCCATCTGGGGTGCCATTTTTATGTAACGGTTTTGACTTGAAGTTATTGTTTGTAGGGGTGCCAGGTAGGTTATGCCTACCAGAGAAAATATAGATTTTTCCTTTTTGTTTGGGAGGGAATGTCTGGCCTGTCAAGTCTACACCAATACAAAGTCAGTATGGAAATACTATTTTAACAAACCCTTAAAACATAAAAAAATAACTTCAAAACAACTGTTCTTTTGCATGGGTTGTATTACCCAACATAAATGATCACACACAGAATAATATAACAAACAATGAGCTTTTGTTCCGGGCATAAACAAAGTGTCCTTCCCCGGTAAATGAGTACAGTGAACTCAAGTGACCTTAGTTACACAATGTTTGTCTGTAGCGTAAACCCAGTCTCAATCATTCAATCAAAATATCAAACTCTTTTACCACACAACCATAAGGAGTATCAAATCTCAGTAGTCTTCAACTACAAATGACCACATAAATCAACACGGTATAAATAACACTAAAACAAATTAAATACCGTATGCAAAAAGAGTTGCTGTCAGTCAGACAATCAAAACTATGACATAAACATATGGAATGATGTAGTAACCAAAAAATTGTAAAACAAATAAAAAAACATAGTATATATATGTGTGTGTATATATTTTTTATTTCACACATTGTTGTGTTACATACTGATTTTAAAATGGATTAAATGTTCATTTCTCTACCATATGCCGTGTCCAACATTGTTTAAAAAAATTTGGCAGTACGTCCAACCAGCCTCACAACATCAAACCATGTGTACCCATGCCAGCCCAGGACCTCCAAATCTGGCTTCTTCACCTGTGGCATCGTCTGAAGCCAGCCACACAAACAGCTGATGAAACTCTGGGTTTACACAACTGAAGAACTTCTGCAAAAACTGTCAGAAACTGTCTCAGGAAAGCTCACCTGTCTGCTCATCTTCCTCACCAGGGTCTTGACCTGCAGTTTGGTGTCGTAACCGACTTCAGTGGGCAAATGCTCACCTTTGATGGCCACTGGCACGCTGGAGAAGTGTGCCCTTCACGGATGAATCCCGGGTTTAACTGTACGAGGCAGATGGCAGATAGTGTATATGACGTCGTGTGGTGAGCGGTTTGCTGATGTCAATATTGTGAACAGAGGACATGGACAATGGACAATGAACACAGTTGCATTTTATCGATTGCAATTTGAATGCACCTTGACGAGATCCTGAAGCCCATTGCCATGCCATTCATCCGCGGCAATCACCTCAAGTTTCAGCATGATATTGTACGGACCTATGTCGCAAGAATCTGCATACAATACCTGGAAGCTGAAAATGTCCCAGTTCATCCACGGTCTGCATACTCAGCACACGTCACCCATTGAGCATGTTTGGGATGCTCGGGATAGACGTGTTCAACAGCTTGTTCCAGTTTCTGCCAATATCCAGCAACTTTGCACAGCCATTGAAGATAAGTGGGACAACATTTGACAGGCCACAATGAACTCTATGCGAAGCAGATTTGTCACGCTGCATGAGGCAAATGGTGGTCTCACCAGATACTGACWGTTTTTTTGTTAAGGTATCTGTGACCAAAAGATGCATATATTTATTCCCAGTCATGTGAAATCCATAGATTAGGGCCTAATGAATTGATTTCAATGAACTGATTTCCTTATATTACCTGTAACTCAGTAAAATCTTTGTAACTGTTGTATGTTGCGTTGATATTTTTGTACAGTATATATACAGTACCAGTCAAAYGTTTGGACACCTACTCATTCAAGGGTTTTTCTTTATTTTTTGCTATTTTCTACGTTGTAGAATAATAGTAAAAACATCAAAACTACGAAATAAAACATATGGAAACTTGAAGTAACCCAAAAAGTGTAAAATCATAATTGATTTAACATTTTAGATTCTTCAAATAGCCACCATTTGCCTTGATGACAGCTTTGCACACGCTTGGCCTTCTCTCAACCAGCTTCATCAGGAGTCACTTGGAATGCATTTCAATTAACAGGTGTGCCTTGTTAAAAGTTAGTGTGTGGAATTTATTTAATTCTCATTGCGTTTGAGCCAATCAGTTGTGTTATGACAAGGTAGGGGTGGTATACAGAAGATGGTAAAAGATCAAGTCCATATTATGGCAAGAACAGCTCAAATAAGCAAAGAGAAACGACAGTCCATCATTAGTTTACATGAAGATCAGTCAATATATATATATATATATATATATATATATATATTCCGGACTCTGACATTCCTTGTTCTGATATTTCTTAATTTCTTTCATTTTACTTTTTTAGATTTTGTGCGTATTATTTTGTGTTCCTTTTATTACTGCACTGTTGGAGCTAGAAACACAAGCATTTCGCTGCATCTGCGATAACAAATCTGTCTACTTGACCAATAAGCTTTGATTTGATAACACCAGGCTCTTGAAGTATCACGCTCCTATTTATACCTGTTATTGCGGCGAGTTTTAATAGGCCATTTACCCAGACCTGGCCTGATGGCTCTTTCCTCTCTTCTCCTCCTCTGTTGGGTTTCTCATTGTTCCCCACGATAAATCGGGAGAGGGGACTGTGGATTGGTCTCCATCTGTTCGTACATTAGTCACACACAATGTCTCAGACAGCACTGAACCAATTTTGACGAAACTTGGGTGAATGAATCGTCTTGCCATAAAGATCTGGCATTTACAAATTACACTAATTGGCCCAAGGTGTGAGCTGTAGTAATTAACTGACATTTGTGAGTCACACCGACAGGAAGAGGCAAAGTGAGAGGGATAACTGGGCCCAAAATCTGTCTTCTCCAGCAATTGGCATTTATTTAAAAAAAATAGCATGGAGGCAAATGAGAGAGTGTCGAACATTGAATGGCATATTTGCTATGTGTGGCTTATTTGATCAAATATAAGTTTCATAGTGCTTAGGTTGTTATGAGTGTACTGATAAGTTGGACACGTGACTTCCCGTCAACTCTGAGAAAAMATATTTATATCTGAGCATATCTGCCCTTTCATTGGCTAGAAGGTTCCCACCTGATCTTGCCTCCTCCTGACTACCTTCTCGTCTGAATACCAGTCTCTTTAGCTAACATTCCACTCCTTGTCATTGGCAAAGAGTCTTTGGTACATGACATGGAGTACAGGTGATGCATCATTTGTGGGGGACGACATGTTTACTGTTGCCTTGTTTATTTCTGTTTTTACACTTCTCTTTACAATTCCCTTGCTTTTCGCCACATCAATTGTGGTCCATGGTGTGAGGTCAGGTTTAGTTATTTACGGTTATTTGTATCGCTTTAGWWCTATTTTCACAATTATGTGGTGAACTGATAACACTTGTAACGCAGCCAGTCTTACATTCAAAACCTTTCATTGCGCATTAATTTTGTTTGTAGACATCTTTTACCAGACACTAATTGATCCAAAACATAAGTACATTTGTTGAATCACCAAAACACAACATAATGATATCTTCTCAATTTAGTTAATTTAACAAACAGTTAATCCAATAGCAAAACATTTAAGATACTGTACATGTTTCAAAATTGGTCTTTGAATGCAGTACGCTACAGTACTGTAAATTACAGGACCTTTAAATTGTTTTCACATTAGGCAATACACTTGCACTACCCATATACAGTAAGTTATGATGAACTTCACAGGGTGGTGAAAGTTCGCGTGATGAGCTTGATGCTAATTTCCAATAAATATCGAGGGTCTTATTCTGGTGACATGATGATCGATGCTTGACTGCCGTTTGACAAGTAAAAATATTCTCCATAATAATCTCATCATGTAGACTAACCTACCCGCACTGCCTACCCGTACTGTAGAATGGTTCCGGAGAGGATGGCTGCCGTTTATGGGCTCTTAACCAACCGTGCTATTTTGTTTGTTTTTTGTAACTTAATTTGTACATAATGTTGCTACTACCGTCTCTTATGACCGAACATAGTTTCTGGAAATCAGAACAGAGATTATTCACCTTGAAGTGGACGAAGAATTTCTCTTTAATGAGTCGGACGAGAGGGATTTAATCCAGACACCCGAACAGGCCCTCGTCCCCATCATTCGCAGGAGAAAGAGACGGAAAAGATATTGTGAAAAGAAACCTTGTGAGGATCCGCCGACGAGAGGCTAATCTGCCCTTGCCATCCGTACTYCTGGCCAACATACAATCACTGGAAAATAAATAGGATGAGCTAAAATCATGTATATTCCACCAACGGCACATTAAAAACTATAATATCTACTGTTTCACCGAGTCGTGGCTGACCGACGACAGGAACAACATACAGCTGGCGGTTAAACACTGCATCGGCAGGATAGAACAACAAGACAAGACAAGGTCTATGTATATTTGTAAACAACAGCTGATGCACGAAATCTAAGGAAGTCTCAAGGTTTTTCCCGCCTGAGGTAGAGTATCTCATGATAAGCTGTAGACCACACTATCTACCTAGAGAGTTTTGATCTGTATTTTTCGTAGCTATCTACATACAACAACAGACCGATGCTGGCACTAAGACCGCACTCAATGAGCTGTACACCGCCAAACGCTTATCCAGAGGCGGCGCTCCTAGTGGCCAGGGACTTTAATGCAGGGAAACTTAAATCCATTTTACCTCATTTCTATCAGCATGTTAAATGTGCAACCAGAGGGAAGAAAACTCTTGACCACCTTTATTCCACACACAGAGACGCGTACAAAGCTCTCCCTCGCCATCCATTTGGCAAAAATGACCATAATTCTATCCTCCTGATTCCTGCTTACAAGCAAAAACTAAAGCAGGAAGCTCCTGTCAGAGACTCCAGTCACCCAAGTCATAGACTGTTTTCTCTGATACCGCACAGCAAGCGGTACCGAAGTGTCAAGTCTAGGACCAGAAGGCTCCTTAACAGCTTCTACCCCCAAGCAATAAGTCTATCCCCATGACACTGGACTATTTACATTGACCCCCCCCCCCCCTCCATTTTGTACACAGCTGCTACTCACTGTTATTATCTATGCATAGTCACTTACCCCTACCTACATGTACAAATTACCTCGACTAACCTGTCTCTTATACACATCTAGATGTGTATAAGAGACAGCCTCTATATAGCCTCGTTATTGTTATTTTATTGTTACTCTTTTTTTAAACTTTAGTTTATTTAGTAAATCATTTCTTAACTCTATTTTCTTAAAACTGCATTGTAGGTTAAGGGCTTGTAAGTAAGCATTTCACGGTAATGTCTACACCTGTTGTATTCGGCGCATGTGACAAATACCATTTGATATTGATTTCATTATCACAATATCTGTTTTAATTCAATGTTCAAAGCCGCATGAAAAGGAATGTTGGCTAATTCAAACATTTTTTCCGGTGTTGTTTGTTGCTGTCTTTTCATAACCCTGGTGTCTCAAACCATTATAAACTCAAATATTTTGCTCTGTCTAGTGTTGACTGTGCCAATAGGAAGCTCTTGCCAGCACAGTATGTACACACAGGATACACTGCCATCTAGTGTTGAGATTGTGCCCCTGTAGTCCACTAACCTAATACAACCATCCGGAAGTCTCGCAAGCTTACATTCTGTTTAACTATGCAGCTACAGTGGTAATCAGTCTAGTAATTACAAGGCTAGTAGTCCACTGCCCACCTACATAAACTGCACACTTACAGCAAACAGTAAAAGGCTATAAGCCTCTGCTTGATTGAAACCTGCTCTTTCAGCTCCCACAGTGCAGATGGTAGTGGTAACATGTTTTAGTCTAATGACCAGTGGCTTGTATTCATGGATTCCAATGGAAGCCAGGCTTCCACAAACTATTGAAAAGAATATATATATTATCTTTTGTCTCTCTGTGTTTCATATTTTCCTTCAATTCGCAAGAGGCTGAGAAGGAGAAAGCATCTGAGTGAGGGAAACAGCGAAACTGTCACGATCGTCGTAATGAGCGGACCAAGGCGCAGCGTGATTGAAGTTCCACATCTTTATTACGGTGAAACTTTAAACAAAAGCAATAAACCAATAACGGGTGGGAAAAATGGCTACCTAAATATGATCCCCAATTAGAGGCAACGATTACCAGCTGCCTCTAATTGGGAAACATACAAAACACCAACATAGAAATATTGAGCTGGAACACCCCCTAGTCACGCCCTGACCTACTACACCATAGAGAACCAAGGGCTATCTATGGTCAGGGCGTGACAGAAACAGCGCCCCTCTGTCTCTCTATGTTTAGGCCATCTATCTGATGCTGTATGGTCCAAACGAGTATGACATTGTTGCCGTCCATAGCATTGAAGCCAAGGGAAGCCAGCGAGCATCTGGCCTCCCTTGACAAAAAAAATGTTGAGCAGAACTGTGAATGGTCCTGGTGCACCAAAAAAAAAGTGTGAAGGGAAGCTAGCTTGGATTTGACATCACTCCTATCAAATCCCATTGAGAGCATAAGTCATTGACAGAAAAACTTGAATTGTCACATCTCATTGTGTTGTCCTCAAGTGGCTAGCTAGCCAGCTAAAATTGTTCCTTTCCTAAATTAGCGATGGATGGAGACAGGGATTTGGACTTGTGGTTTTATTTATTATATGTACTGGCCAATGATTATAACAGCGATTCTGATCCAACCATTATTTCATACATTGTTGTACCCCTGGCTTGAGATGATGGAAGTTCAGTATATAGCTAGATGTAGAAGGCTAATGTTAACTAGCTAACGTTGCCCATGAGTGGAAGCTCGGCTAGCGAGCAAGCATTTTAGCCAGGTAGCCTAGGACAACAAAAAATAAAAGTGTGTACTGTATGACAGAGTGATAGATAATTTTGTCAACATGAAAGAGAGGAGGATGGCATTGCCGCTTCTCTACAAGTAGAGTGAGTCAACATGTTTTTCTACTTGCACGAACACACACACACAAGCACACAGAAATCAGAACCATGGACAGCCACATCATATTTGGCTTACATATTTGGCTTACTGGACTAAATGTTTCTGGTATATTTTAGTTCTCACTGTATTAGACTAAGCAGAGGTGATTTGATGATGTCAAAATGTTGAAGATGAAATGMTGCTGGAATAGGGGAGGCAGCTCTTGTTTTCTTTGTGAGTTGCGGTAACTCTCTGTGGTTCTAAATCAATAGTTGTTTAGTGGTCCAAAAATGTCGGAAACATTAACTTGCTTGACCATGTTGTGGGTCATGTAACTGTCTGTTACTGTACATGAGGTTGCTATCCGGTTTTGTGATAAAACAAAGGTTTGGTTGAATTTATTCTGCAATTGTGTCTTCCTATTGTCTCGGCCTTTACAGTAAAAGGCTATAAGGCCTATATAGGCCTATATATCACAGTCGCAAGGCATATGAATTAACAGGTTATAGAGCAAACAATACATAGGTTGTAATAAAGCTTCCTGAGTGATTTTACCTAAGCACCACTACTGCTAATGACTAGCATAATGTGGGACGCTAGCGCCKCACCTCGAKAACATCCGGTGAAATTGCAGAGAGCGAAATTCAAAATACAAAAATCATAATATTAAACATTCGTGAAAATACAAGTGTCTTAAATCGTTTAAAAGCTTAACTTCTTGTTAATCCAACCACGTTGTCAGATTTAAAAAAGGCTTTACGGCGAAAGAATACCATGCGATTATCGAAGGACAGCGCCCTGCATACATACTTGAGTAAAAGTCAGAAGTAAAAGTAAATGTTATACATTAAATTCCTTATATTAAGCAGTGGTGYATGTACTTAAGTTTCATAAGTAAAAGTATGAAACGTAAGGCTCTTACGTAAATACAAAAAGCAAAACAGCCAGACCTTTTATTTGGTTTGAGCTTTTCTGAAAGGTAACAGTCTTACGGATGTAAGAAGATCTCAGATGTAAACAAAAAAAAGTGGATTCTCAAATAGGCAACACTTCAAAATACATCTCTTACAGACAAAATATAATTATGCCTTAATAATTAAGGAATATAGCCAGTAAACCTAAGCACTTACAAACACAGTCACTTTGCTTTAGAAAAAACATCCTATAATAGAACCCTATACAAAAGAAAAAAACATTTAACTCATCAAAAGTACACACAACCTCACTGTAGGAATATGAGGACATCACCACTGATGGAACTGTATTAGAAATCAGGGTGTCAGGTCAAGCCTTTTAGCAAGGACACCTATAAATTGTAAATTTTACACATACATTAACAGAACGCATAAGGCATCAGTGTCATTGTGCTTGCTAGCATTAAGCTGTCATTACTTGAAGTTGAAGAATTGAATGTTCATCATCAGTAAAACGTTTCTGGAATCCAGCCTTGCTCTCCTGGGACTGAAAACAAGTCCTGCAGTGCTGAACAGCTGATGCAGGTAAGGGTGTGTTTAACCTCAGAGACAGCTTACAGACTGCCGGGAAGGACTTGAGCAACTCCATTTGATCAGCTAAACAGGCCAGGCATCTGTCCAGCTGTTTGGAGCTTTCTTGTGCTTGACACGTTTTCATGGCAGAGAAGAAGTCCTACTCATCTGATGAACTGGTGCCATCACCTAGCTGCAGTAAGGGTTCTTCCAGGTGGTCCTTGATGTAGTCCATTCCTGAACTGAAAGGAAAACGGCAATATAAATCATGCAGTTATGAGCCTACATTAATCCATCCCCATCCCACATCCTCTCACTGTCAACTGCGTTTATTTTCAGCAAACTTAACATGTGTAAATATTTGTATGAACATAACAAGATTCAACAACTGAGACATAAACTGAACAAGTTCCACAGACATGTGACTAACAGAAATGGAATAATGTGTCCCTGAACAAATGGGGGTCAAAATCAAAAGTAACAGTCAGTATCTGATGTGGCCACCAGCTGCATTAAGTACTGCAGTGCATCTCTTCCTCATGGACTGCACCATATTTGCCCGTTCTTGCTGTGAGATGTTACCCCACTCTTCCACCAAGGCACCTGCAAGTTCCCGGACATTTCTGGGAGGAATGACCCTAGCCCTCACCCTCCGATCCAACAGGTCCCAGACGTGCTCAATGGGATTGAGACCTGGGCTCTTCGCTGGCCGTGGCAGAACACTGACATTCCTGTCTTGCAGGAAATCATGCACAGAACGAGCAGTATGGCTGGTGGCATTGTCTTGCTGCAGGGTCATGTCAGGATGAGCCTGCAGGAAGGGTACCACATGAGGGAGGAGGATGTCTTCCCTGTAACACACAGCATTGAGATTGCCTGCAATGACAACAAGCTCAGTCCGATGATGATGTGGCACACTGCCCCAGACCATGATGGACCCTCCACCTCCAAATCTATCCCGCTCCAGAGTACAGGCCTCGGTGTAATTCTCATTCCTTCAACAATAAACGTGTATCCGACCATCACCCCTGGTGAGACAAAACCGCGACTCGTCAGTGAAGAGCACCTTTTGCCAGTCCTGTCTGGTCCAGCGACGGTGGGTTTGTGCACATAGGCGACGTTGTTGCCGTTGATGTCTGGTGAGGACCTGCCTTACAACAGGCKTACACGCCCTCAGTCAAGCCTCGCTCAGCCTATAGCGGACAGTCTGAGCACTGATGGAGGGATTGTGTGTTCCTGGTGTAACTCGGGTAGTTGTTGTTGCCCTCCTGTACCTGTCCCGCAGGTGTGATGTTCAGATGTACCGATCCTGTGCAGGTGTTGTTACACGTGGTCTGCCACTGCGAGGGTGATCAGCTGTCCGTCCTGTCTCCCTGTAGCACTGTTTTAGGCGTCTCACAGTACGGACAGTGCAATTTATTGCCCTAGTGTAACGTCCTGACCAGAGTTATTATGTGTTTTGCTTGTTTAGTGTTGGTCAGGACGTGAGCTGGGTGGGAATTCTATGTTGTGTGTCTAGTTTGTCTGTTTCTATGTCCAGCCTAATATGGTTCTCAATCAGAGGCAGATGGTAATCGTTGTCCCTGATTGAGAATCATATATAGGAGGCTTGTTTTGTGTTGGGATTTGGTGGGTGTTTGTTTCCTGTCTCTGTGATTGTCTGCACCAGATAGGTCTGTCTCGGTTTTTTCACATTTGTTATTTTGTATTGTTGTTTGTAGTGTTTCACTTGTTCTTTATTAAACATGTTTAACACTAGCCGCGCTGCACTTTGGTCCTCTCCTTCACCCCTGGAAGAAAACCGTTACACCTAGCCACATCTGTAGTCCTCATGCCTCCCTGCAGTATGCCTAAGGCACATTCACACAGATGAGCAAGAACCCTGGGAATCTTTCTTTTGGTGTTTTTCAGAGTCAGTAGAAAGGCCTCTTTAGTGTCCTATGTTTTCATAACTGTGATCGTAATTGCCTACCGTCTGTAAGCTGTTAGTGTCTTAACGACCTTTCCACACAGGTGCATGTTCATTAATTGTTTATGGGTCATTGAACAAGCATGGGAAACAGTGTTTAAACCCTTTACAATGAGATCTGTGAAGTCATTTGGATTTTTACAAATTATCTTTGAAAGACAGGGTCCTGAAACAGGGACATTTCTTTTTTTGCTGAGTTTATAGAAACCAAGCAACAGGGCTAAGTAGGCTACCCATTGGACTGAACCACAAAGTCAGGAATGTAGTTTAAATGGGTGGTTCTCAAATCTATGAAGTGTCAAAATGCACACTATACACAGTTGTTGATGAATAATACAATACTGTTAATTAACCACATGTTGTCTTACCCATTCTGAGGGTGCGTCATCCTTTGTCCACGTTGTTGTGAATTTGGGGAAGAAGATTGCAGCTCCTATCAGCTCAGGGTTGTGAAACATGTGCCTGAAGTGCTTCTTCAGTTCCAGTTGTAGCGCATCCAGCAGATGGCCTTTGTGACTGGGCTCATGGTGGCAGCATACTCTGTGAGGAAGGCGAGTTCAGCTGGATTGAACCTATGAAAATATATATATATGATAATGCTGTGTTTCCTAACCCTATACAAAGGGGACCACTAACCATTTCAACTGATTCAACTACAGTAATCAATGGCTGGATGAGTAGTTGACTAAATGGATCAATGATAGTGTATGGCTACAACATGTGAAACAGTTATTAGTCCCCAAGCAAAAGGCACGGGAAACACTGCAACAGATTTAGACAACATTCAATACCTTAAATTATGACAAAATAATATATAATCCTTACTTAGATTGGGGCCTCGAAGTCTGTGCAGAGAACTCTGACGGCCACCTCTCCATTGTCTATGACGATCCTCAGGAGTCTTTCTACAGCCATCAACCAGGAGTTCCACCTTGTAGCAATCGGGCGCAGCAGCTGGAGATCGCAAGCATCTTCAACCATTTTGGCTGCAAGTGTAGATCTTACGCATTGGTTCCAGATGCTGTAGAGCATCTGTTGAGACTGGTAGGGTCTATCCAGTGGGCTGCAACACTAATGAAGCTCTGTCCTCTTACAGACCAGCAGTCAGTGGTGGTGGTGATGTGGTCAACTCCTCTCAAGGCCTCAGTCACCTTCTTCTTCTTCATTTCCTTGGAGGCTTCATCAATTCTGGAGCGTAGTATAGGCCTGAGTTAGGCTGCAGATCCTGGACAAACTCTCTGAACGGTTCTTGTTTTACAACAGCAAATGGTTGGAGCCCTTGGACCACATACTTCACCACAGCTTTGTCAATGGATTTTTGAGACACTGTCTTCAGTAATGTGCTCTGCTTGATGGTGGATGAAGTCTTAGGGGCATGTTTTCTCTTCAGTGTGTTTGCCGTCAGTTCTCAATACTTCTTAAAATTTGGTACAAGCTTTTTCTGAAATAAGAAGAAAAGGAAAAGAGAAAGACAGTTACTTAGATAACTACCATCGCCAAATACTTAAAGTATAGGTTCCTAATTTTAAAGGTATAAACAACATTAGTTAAGTGAGAGATTGTGACCACCATTTAATATTACAATGAGAAAGAAAAAATATATACTCTAGCTAGTAGGTTACGTCAATAACTTAAGTCTACAGTAATTAGCAACTTTATCAACTAATACAGGGAATAAAATAGCTAGCTAACTTGGTGTTAGCTAAAATTTGAAAGCTAAAATTAGTTAGCTAGCTAGTTTGACCAGGTTTTTAGAGAAAAGGTATTTGTCTAGACTAACATTAGCTAACTAAAATATGCCCAGATTCAGAAACTACCAGTTAGATAGCTTGTTAACAAGGGCACATTTTAGCACCGAGGTAAAGTTGGTTTTATATTCACACATTCGGATATTCATCAGACATTCGCCAAAAGCCATTTAAAATTMTAAAAATCAATAACTAATTCACCATTTGTCAAAGAAACATCAAACAAGGTATGGTTTATTCTATAAATGTCTAGCATACCTTTACAACCTTTGTTTAGAGGAAAAACTCCAGTTTTGACTTGATATAAATACACTACAGTTCAAAAGTTTAGGGTCACTCAGAAATGTCCTTCGTTTTGAAAGAAAAAAATTATAATTGTCCATTAAAATGACATCGAATTGATCAGAAATACATTGTAGACATTGTTAATGTTGTAAATGACTATTGTAGCCGGAAACGGCTGATTTAAAAAAATATCTACTTAGCCGTACAGAGGGCCATTATCAGCAACCATCACTCCTGTGTTCCAATGGGACGTTGTGTTAGCTAATCCAAGTTTATCATTTTAAAAGGCTATAGAAACCCCTTTTGCAATTATGTTAGCACAGCTGAAAACTGTTGTCCTGATTAAAAAGCAATACATCTGGCTTTCTTTAGACCGGTTGAGTATCTGGAGCATCAGCATTTGTGGATTTGGCTCAACATGGCCAGAAACAAAGGCTTTCTTCTGAAACTCGTCAGTCTTTTCTTGTTCTGAGAAATGATGGCAATTACATGTGAGAAATGTCCAAGAAACTGAAGATCTCGTACAACGCTGTGTACTACTCCCTTCAAAGAACAGTGCAAACTGGCCCTAAACTGAATAGAAAGAGGAGTGGGAGGCCCCGGTACACAACTGAGCAAGAGGACAAGTACATTAGAGTGTCTAGTTTGAGAAAAAGATGCCTCACAAGTCGTCAACTGGCAGCTTCATTAATTAGTACCCGCAAAACACCAGTCTCAATGTCAACAGTGAAGAGGCGACTCCAGGATGCTGGCCTTCCTGCTGCCTAGAAAAACAAGTTCACCCATCAGTGTGCCAACTCGCCGATGTCGCTTGCTTATTTTTTCCAACCTAATTCGTTTTTTTCTTCCAGCTTCAGATTGATTTGATTTCGTAGCGAATAACGAAGGTGTCAGAGGAAATGTATCGGAGTAAAGTATATTTRTTCTATTTTTTATGTAGTGAAGTAAAACTAAAACTCAACAGAAATATAAATAGTAAAGTAAAGTACCGATACCCCAAAAAACGAGTTATGTACAGTAACAAGTATTTCTACTTCATTACATTACACAACTGGGTGTCTAAACCTATTTTCCCTGCCGTGCAAACCTAGCTTGCTTAATGATAAGCCTTAATTATGACAATAGATGTTAGGAAAAACTAACCAATCACATTCTGTACATTCTTGCACATTGAATACACTTAAATAGACAGTGTGGACACATACATGTGGTATATGCACACATTCATAAACACACTAAAATACTATGCAAATACAGTGCATTCCGAAAGTATTTTGACCCATTAACTTTTTACACATTTTCTTACATTACAGCATTATTCTAAAATTGATGAAACTGTTTTTTTTCCATCGTCAACACCCCCTCACACAAAACCCCATAATGACAAAGCAAAAACAGGTTTTTAGAAATGTTAGCAAATTCGTATTTTTTTAAACACGGAAATATCACATTTACATAAGTCTTCACACCTTTTACTCAGTACATTGTTGAAGCACCTTTGGCAGTGATTACATCCTTGAGTCTTCTTGGGTATGACGCTACAAGCTTGGCACACCTGTATTTGGGGAGTTTCTCCCATTCTTCTCTGCAGATGCTCTTAAGATCTGTCAGGTTGGATGGGAGTGTCGCTGCACAGCTATTTTCAGGTCTCTCCAGAGATGTTCGATGGGGTTCAAGTCTGGGCTCTGGCTGGGTCACTCAAGAACATTCAGAGACTTGTCCTGGAGCCACTCCTGCGTTGCCTTGGCTGTGTGCTTAGGGTCGTTGTCCTGTTGGAAGGTGAACCTTCGCCCCATTCTGAGGTCCTGAGCTCTCTGCAGCAGGTTTTCATCAAGGACCTCTCTGTACTTTGCTCCGTTCATCTTTCCCTCGATCCTGACTAGTCTCCCAGTCCCTGTCGCTGAAAAACATTCCCACAGTATGATGCTGCACCATCCCTACAGTGAAGCATAGGGGTGCCATGCTTCACTGTAGGGATGGTGCCAGTTTTCCTCCAGACGTGACGCTTGGCATTCAGGCCAAAGAGTTCAATCTTGGTTTCAGTCCTTTAGGTGCCTCTTGGCAAACTCCAAGCGGGCTGCTGTGCCTTTTACTGAGGAGTGACTTCCGTCTGGCCACTCTACCATAAAGGCCTGATTGGTGGAGTTCTGCAGAGATGGTTTTCCTTCTGGAAGTTTCTCCCATCTTAACAGAGGAACTCTGGACCTCAGTCAGAGTGACCATCGGGTTCTTGGTGGAAACAGGATGCACCTGAGTTCAATTTCGAGTCTCATAGCAAAGGGTCTGAATACTTATGCAAATAAGGTATTTATGTTGTATCGTCATACCCAAGAAGACTCTAGGCTGTAATCGCTGCCAAAGGTGCTTCAACAAAGTACTGAGTACAGGGTCTAAATACTTATGTAAATGTGATATTTCTGTATTTTCTGTGGGGGGTTTTGCCCAAAAATCTAAAAATCCTATATTTTTACTTTGTCATTATGGGGTAATACCCCATGTGTAGATTGATGAGGGAAAAACATATTTAATCTTTTTTCGAATAAGGCTGTAACGTAACAAAATGTGGAAAAAGTCAAGGGGTCTGATTACTTTCCGAATGCACACATATACACACACATGCACACACATGTACACACTCATGCACACACAAACTAACACACACCCTCAACTACATATCTTTCCATAAAAGGCCAAGTCCTAGGCCTGGTTAATGTAATTGCTTTTCATTGATCCTGTCTGATCAGGTGACTACTGTTCATCCTTTTACAGGAAGCCAATGCCAAGCTCCTCTGCCTGTGGGGACGTGAGACTGTGCTGACCTCTGTCTCCCATTCCATGTACCAGAATGATACCATTGGGCATTCAAACCTTCACTGTTAAGGCGAGGCTGCAAGCTCTTCCCGACAAATATAACCTAACTCTCTGGTACTCTGCAAATCATGTCCCATTTTGTATTCCACAAGAGTCAAATGTAATGGAGTCTGTTGCCAATGTTGTTAATGATTGCTGTTTATACAATKATTTGTACATTGCTAGACATGACCGCCTTGTCGATCTGATAGCCAGCGAGGTGAAATAGGTAGTCTCACCAACAGCACACATCCCTAAACATTATTGTGTAAGAGGAAGCTGGTTTGATGTTGATGATGTGTTTTCCCGTGTGCCAAGTACTCCAGATGTTGTTGTTTTGGGGGAAGGCCAGAGGGAGGTGCTCATTTTGGAAGTGGGCTACTCATTTGATGGCTACATGGAGCATGCCTTTGCCGACAAGCGTCTTAAATAACAGCCCCTCGTGGCACGCTTGGACAGCCTCTGGTTTAGGTGCAAGCTGGTGGCACTGATATTTGGCAGTCTCGGCCACGTGCACAGGCTTGCAGTGCGTGTTCTCCAGATTGCGGGCCGGCCAAAGACTAAGGCAAAGCTGTTGGCTAGGTACTCCTCTGTTTCAGCTGTCGTGGGCAGCCTAGCTGCGCTCTTAGAAAAAAAGGGTTCCAAAAGAGTTCTTTGCCTGTCCCCATAGAAGAACCCTTTTTGTTTCTGTGGAAAGGGTTCTACATGGAACCAAGATTGTAGGTAGCACCTTTTTCTCTAAGAGTGTGTTTGGAGAAGGAGGTGCTTTCTGTACCCTTGAGAACCAAGCATCCTGGGACCTTCTTTTTTAGAGAGAGAGAGAAGAGAGAGAGAGAGAGAGAGAGAGAGAGAAGAGAGAGAGAGAGAGAGAGAGAGCGAGAGAAGAGAGACGAGAGAGAGAGAGAGAGAGAGAAGAGAGAGAGACGAAGAGAGAGAGAGAGAGAGAGAGAGAGAGAGAGAGAGAGAGAGAGAGAGAGAGAGAGAGAGAGAGAGAGAGAGAGAGAAGCGAGGAGAGAGACGAGAGAGGAGAGAGAGAGAGAAGAGAGAGGAGAGAGACGAAGACGAAGAGGAGAGGAGAAGAGAGAGAGAATGAGAAGAGAGAGAGAGAAAGAGAGAGAGGGAGGGGAGAAGGACAGAAGAGACAGAGAGAGGAGAGAGACGAGAGAGAGAAAGAGAGAGAGGAGAAGAGAGAGAGGAGAGAGAGATGAGACGAGAGAGAGAGAGGAGGAGGAGAGAGAAGAGAGAAGGAAAATTGTCAGTTCTCATATGGCGTCATCAACCCACAAGGCCATGTTTGTTTGTGTGTATGTAGGGCTTCATGGCTTTAAACTAAACATGGAGACACTTCATACTGTGGACAGACAGACATACTTTATTAACCAAGAGGAAGAAAGAAAAGTCTGTTTGTGTTTTAGATAATAAACAATAAGAGGTGACTTTGTAAAAGCGTATCATGCAAGACCAAGGATTTGGGGCGATACTCAAAGCTCCTCCCAGAGGTCATGTGATGTCAGCATCTGAAGTGTGTGCCAGGCCAGTGTGTGTTTGCCGCCGCAGCGCAGCAGGCCGAGCTGGAAGAGTTTTAAGGATATTTCCGTTTGTTTGAATAACGCTGGCAAGTGCATACCTCCAGGAATATATTTGAAAGAGGGTTTTTAAACATACTCTTGAACCCAACTGGACTAGAGCCATTTGCCTGGAGTCTGGTACTGCCAAATGCATTTGCGCACACACATGCACGCACACACGCAGAAACGTACACGCGCACACACTCTGCACTGTGTAGACTAGAGCATGTACCATAGAGTGGGTTTGTTAATACGCGGTCCAGTATTTGGTGGTAGCATCTATCAGATCAGAGGCGAGGGTTTAAAATCAGACCAGGCTGCTGAGAGACTCTGAAGAGACATTCTCTYGCAGAGATTAAGATAAKGTTTCCCCCCTTAGAAGATCACAGTTACCCGCTCCTGATGGAGCAATAAAATAAGGCCCAATTGTCTTGTGATGCTCATTAGAAACATTGACTTTACATTTTGGGGAGAGTTTTTTTTTGCTGTAAATTGAGGGAAAGAGTTCCTTTGAAAGTAATGGCCTTAATATTGTAACTTKGTGCATTATTGTAGTGTAACCTTGACTACAATGTATTTACTATGTCAAGCTGTGAGGCGATTTCATCAAATAATAAAGCATGATTCTGCTGTTCAGTATATCAGTCTTTACAAAGCTTTCATGGACACAGTCCAAAACAGATTGTATTCACAAAACAATTTGGCTCACCGATCACTTAGCCAGGCCTCTTGTGTGTTGAAGTACATCTTCCCGTGTGTCTAAAAGGTGCATTTTGTCAGGCAATATGAAAGGTAGTCATTCATAAACTCACTATAGAGCAGAAACATCAATGTGACCCCTATTCCGATCAAATGCTGCAAGTTCAGATTAAGAGACTCACACACACACCACTTATGTGAAACGTAAAAGAATATCAGACACTAGTGTTTGTGTTTGTGTGTGTGTGTGTGTGTGCATACAGTGATGCACATTGATAAGTTATAACAATATTTCACAAACTGTTTACTCATTTATTTGCTATGTAATATCGGTTTATAAGCAGTCAATAAGCAGATCCTCTAATTCGGTTGCTTCGGTAATTCGTTACCGATGCAACATCAGCCTTCCTCAACAGCAAGCAGAGCAGAGCGGCCACCGAACAAGCCACAGATAATGTGATGTAAAATGTGTGTGTGTGTATGTGTGCGTGTTCAAAGGCTCACCTTTGAGGCCTTGGGTGATATCGTAGCATAGGTTTCCTTTACCTCCTATACCCACAGAGGAGGATAAAAGAGAACTAATATAATGACCTTGGCATAATGAAGGCTTGCTGATGTCCATGATTTCCCTGGTTTCCACTACTCCATATGAGAGGCTAAAATAAGCTTTGTCTGGCCAAACATTAGCAACCGACCGGAAAAAAAATGGCCCAAATACAACACAAACCCTCATTCCCATGTTCAAGTCAATAGAGCCAAGATTATAATCTCCAGGCAAATTTAATAGATGAAACACATTTTTCTCTTTTTTTTAATGGCGACCAGTTTAGGAGCAATTTCCTCTAATTCGTGAAATTATTTTGAAAGTGATGTAACGTCCATTTATTTTCATGTTGAAAGCAAAAGCAGCGTCTAGTCTTGGACCTTTCGGAGCTGCTAGTGCAGCACAACAAAATCAAAGTCTTCAAAAGAGCTTTTCATTCCACTTAAAGTGGATGAAAACCTGCGAGTGACCTCAGAATATGATTAGATTACATCAGATAGTAGGCAACAGAAAAATGAAACAATACAAAACAACAATAAATAACGAGTAGTTGCTGTGATCTTCCAAAATACATGCCTGTTCCAATCTGTCCTGACTTGATATTCATAAATCAGAAATATATATTTGCCCATGTCATGCCCTTTGTAATATTTCAAAGGGCAATACAACAACATCTTGCAAGGTACACAGCAATATGCCTAATAGTGCACATTTAAAAAAATTGGGATGTACAGTGAGCTCAAAGTGTTGTGAAAACACACTTTTATCTCGTTTTGGCTCTGTACTCTAGCACTTTGGATTTGATATGAGGGTAAAGTGCAGACTGACAGCTTTAATTTGAGGGTATATTCATCCATATCGGGTCAACCGTTTCGAAATTACAGCAAAAGTATTGGGACAAATTCACTTATGTGCATTAAAGTAGTAAAAAGTTAAGTATTTGGTCCCATATTCATAGCACGCAATGACTACATCAGGCTTGTGACTCTACACATTTGTTGGATGCATTTGCTGTTTGTTTTGGTTGTGTTTCAGATTATTTTGTGGCCAATAGAAATGAATGGTAAATAATGTATTGTGTCATTTTGAAGTAACTTTTATTGTAAATAAGAAAATCATGTTTCTAAACACTTTTACATGAATGTGGATGCTACAATGATTACGGATAATCCTTATTGAATCATGAATAATGTGAAAAAGTGAGAAAGTAACAGACGCATAAATATCATACCTCCAAGACATGCTAACCATTACAAAAAAAAAATGGGGGGGGTTTGATATTTGTGTGTCTGTAAATTTAAAATCCAAAGTGCTGGAGTACAGGGCCAAAATAACAAAATATGTGTCACTGTCCTTCACTGTATTGAGGAATTTCCATAATCTGTTACAATGGGTTTACTGATTGACCTGCTATCAGTTATTGTTGTGAGATGAGCATTGTGTCACGTAGCTAGGAGTGGTTGGTGTGGAGTCAGGCGCAGAGAGCAGAGGTTTCGGGAAAAACCGTATTTATTCGGTTTTAATGGTCACGCCAAAAACAACAGGCGAAAAATAAAGACCGACCCAAAACAGGATACCAAACAGTCCGGAAAATACACAAACATAACCATCCACAAACAAAACAAAGAACAAGCCCGCACAAAAGCAGGCGGGCATAAAAGGCTTAAATAGGAAACCAATACAGACATAACCAACAGAAAAAGAAAAGGGAATCAGTGGCAGCTAGTAGACCGGTGGCGACGACCGCCGAGCGCCYCCCGAACAGGAAGAGGACACACCTTCGGTGGAAGTCGGGAAACATTGTCTATTTTCACTGCTGTGGTACATTCCATAGACACTCAAACCCACTCCTCATCCACTCACTCTCAGTAAATGAAATAAAATGTTATTGGTCACATGCTTCGTAAACAAGAGTGAAATGCTTACTTACGGGCCATTCCTAACAAAGGAGAGAAAAATAATATTGAGAAATAATAGAAAAATAAAAACGTAATAATAACATGTATAATAGATACATAATGAGTAATGGTAACGTATCTATCGATATACAAGGGGTACCAGTACCGAGTTGATGTGCAGGGGTACGAGGTAATTGAGGTAGATATGTACATATAACTAGGAATAAAGTGAGAGATAGTAAATAGCAGCAGCATATGTGTTGAGTAAAAAAGGTTACTGCAAAAAGGGTCAATGCAGATAGTTAACCAAATAGGTACCTGCACTAACTATACTGAACAAAAATATAAAGCAACATGCAACAATTTCAAAGATTTTACTGAGTTACACAGTTCATATAAGGAAATCAGTCAATTCAAAGAAATTCTTTAGGCCCTAATCTATGGATTTCACATGACTGGGCAGGGGTGCAGTCATGGGTAGGCCTGGAAAGGGCATAGGAATATTGTCCCCAGCATAAGGTGCACCGGTGTAATGATCATGCTGTTTAATCAGCTTCTTGATATTCCACACCTGTCAGGTGAAATGCTCACTAACAGGGATGTAAACAAATGTGTGCGTATGGAACATTTCTGTGATTTTTTTATTTCAACTCATGAAACATGGGACCAACAATTTACATGTTGAAATTATATTTTTGCCATAGGGTAGCAGAGAGAACATTCTATGACTTGGGTGGCTGGAGTCGTTGACAATTATTAGGGCCTCTGACACCGCCTGGTATAGAGGTCCTGGATGGCAGGGACCTTCGCCCCAGTAATGTACCGGGCCGTACGCACTACCCTGTAGCACCTTGTGGTGATGCAGCCAGTCAAGATGCTCTCAATGATTCTGCTGAATAACTTTTTGAGGATCTGATGACCAATGCCAAATCTTTTCAGCCTCCTGAGGCTTTGGCGTGCCCTCTTCACAACTTCACAACCTGTCTAGTCATCGTCGGTAATCAGGCCTACCACCTGACGGTGTTGGAGTCATGCGGAGCCATGCAGTCGTGGGTAAACAGGCAGTACAGAAGGAGACTAAGCACGCAGCCATGAGGGGTCCCCGTGTTGAGGGTCAGCGTGGCGGATGTTTTGTTGCCTACCCTCACCACCCGGGGGCATCCTGTCAGGAAGTCCAGGATCCAATTGCAGAGGGAGGTTCCAGTCCCAAGGTCCTTAGCTTAGTGATGAGCTTGGAGGGCACTTTGTGAGCTGTAGTCAATGAACAGCATTCTCAATTAGGTGTTCCTTTTGTCCATGTGGGAAAGGGCAATGTGGAGTGCAATAGATCGTCTGTGGATCTGTTGGGGCGGTATGCAAATTGGAGTGGGTCAAGGGTGTCTGAGATGATGGTGTTGACGTGAGCCATGACCAACCTTTCAAAATATTTAATGGCTACAGATGTGAGCGCTATGGGGTGATAGTAATTAAGACAGGTTATCTTGGTGTTCGTGGGTACATGGACTATGGTGGTCTGCTTGAAACATGTAGGTATTATAGACTCGGTCAGGGAGAGGTTGAAAATGTCAGTGAAAACACTTGCCAACTTGTCAGCACATGCTCTGAGTACTTGTCCTGGTAATCCTTCTGGCCCTGCGGCCTTATGAATGTTAACCTGTTTAAAGGTCTTACTCACATCATCGTCCGGAACAGCTCGTGCTCTCACGCAATATTAATTGTTGCTTGCCTTGAAGCGAGCATAAAAAGCATTTAGCTCGTCTGGTAGGCTCGCGTCACTAGGCAGCTCGTGGCTGGGTTTCCCATTGTAATCCATGATAGTTTGCAAGCCCTGCCACATCTGATGAGCGTCAGAGCCGGTTTAGTAGGATTCGAGCTTAGTCCTGTAATGTTGTTTAGCCTTTTTGATGGTTTGTCGGAGGGCGTAGTGTGATTTCTTATAAGCATCCGGGTTAGTGTCTCACTCCTTGAAATTAGCAGCTCTAGCCTTTAGCTAAGTGCGTATGTTGCCTGTAATCCATGGCATCTGGTTGGGATGTGTACAATGCATTCGTGTTTTCAGATCTCTTCCCTTTTTCCACATTTTGTTACGTTACAGCCTTATCCTAAAATGTATTAAATAAAAACATGTCCTCATCAACCGCCACACCATAAWGACAAAACGAAAACAGGTTTTAGAAATACCTTATTTACATAACTATTCAGACCCTTTGCTATGAGACTCGAAATTGAGCTCAGGTACATCCTGTTTCCATGGATCATCCTTGAGATCTGTCTACATCTTGATTGGAGTCCACCTGTGATAAATTCAATTGATTGTACATGATTTGGAAAGGCACAAACCTGTCTGTATATAAGGTCCCACAGTTGACAGTGCATGTCAGGGCAAAAACCAAGCCATGAGGTCGAAGGAATTGTCCGTAGATCTTTGAGACAGGATTTTGTCGGCACAGAATTGGGGAAGGGTCCCCAAAAAATTCTGCCGCTTTGAAGGTCCCCAAGTCTTAGTGCCAGCATCGGTTTGTGGTGGTAAATGGACAGCTWCACAAATYCTCTCTTGGTAAATAGTATAGTCTACCATGAGGTATTCTAACTGAGTGGATCAGAACCGTGAGACTTCCTTAATATTGCGCACCAGCTGTTGTTAACAAAGAGGTACACAACACGTCAGAGCCGGTGTAGTAGGATTTTAACTTACCCGATACTGCTGTTCTGTCTTGCCGATGCATAGAAAAACCAGCTAGATGTGTATTATGCAGGTCCTTGTTCAGACAAGTTTCTAACAAACATAGGATATTACAGTTCTTCAGGTCCCATTGACAAGATAGTCTTGAACATAGCTTTTCCAGTTTGTTCTCGAGTGAATGTACATATGCCAGAGGGTAGAGGCGGTTTATTTACTTGCTGCCTTAGTTTCATCAGGGTGCCTACACGTCGGCCTCTATAAATGCCATCTCTTTCTCTTCCGAGTGTCGGGGATTAGGGCCTGGTCCAGGGTAAGCAGTYTGTCCTGCAGCGCCGACTCGCTGAAGTACAAATCTTCAACCTAATCAAGGTTAGTAATCGTTTTACTGATGTCCAGAAGTTCTTTTCGGTCATAGGAACCGATGGCAGAAACATACATGCATACATACCGTTTCGATTTTTTRCCCTCTTAATAAGAGACCACTGTACGGACGACGATAAGGACCATTTCAATGTAAGATTTTTTTATGTACAGTATGTTAGCTCTTTTGTCAACATTGTTATTGGAGTTGTTTASAGTGAGGCAAGGATGTTTTTAATCAATTTTTTTAATTGAACCTTTATTTAATCAGTTAGTCTCATTGAGTTTAAAAATACCTCTTTCCCAAGGGATTGTGTGCATATGCTTGTGTGAGCGAAAGACAGAGAATGACAGAATGTATGCGAGTTGAGCAGCTGAGTTAAGCAGTAAACCAGGTCAAGTTTGCCCTCTGCAGGTCATTGCCTTCCAATCAAGTCACTCCATTCACTTGTATTTCTCCACAGGTGCAGTATATTGTGATGTTGAGGGGGTCAACATGTACAAATAGACCGCATGTTTCACATACAGAGATTGCTATACCCCAACATCGTAGGTTTAAAACAATAAGACATTGCTCAAAGAAATTATACCCTATAACTAGGTTGTGGGATATCAGACAAAGGACAGAATGAACTGATGTTCTAAAACATGACACATGACCTTATAATAAGGCCAAACTACCGTACACATAGAAACGTGTTACTTTATGTGGGGTGAAWGTTGGAATAATGACCAGTGTTTTAAATATTAATATAATTATTTCAGACATTATATACTTTTTAGTGAAAGTGTAAAAAAATGTATTAAAGCAAAATGTATCTTTCATGCCAATGGACAATATTGGTGCAAAATACAGTATATTTCAGTAAAGGGTTGGGGATGTCAATGTCAAGTTATAAAACATGTAGGTGGCCAGTAGACCTAGCTTGGCTGATGCGCGACCCACGTCACTACCAGAGCTGTGGTCAGCCGGACTAAAGTAGACCTACTTAGAAGAATGTTTATTTGCTACAAAGAATTGTAAATTAATGTTATTTATAGGCATGCATAGTGAAACTTTTTTTCTTTCTTTCTATTTCTAATTTAATATTTGAGACATTATCCTATTTGCATTTTTTTTGACTGAACTGTAAGAATTGTCTATTTTCCCAGGGAACCAACTGGATCACGTTAGCCGCCTGCACAACAGAATTTCCTATTTAACAACAATCAAAACTTTATTAGAGCAGATTGCTTTCTAGCCAGCTTCAGAAAGTCCATAGCTCGACAGCAGTAGGGGTGAGATGAACACATGAACCCCTCACTAACACGTTTCCACGTTAACCAGCTGTCCCCCTGCGGTTTCTGACTCGGCCAAACCTTTGAAATGTCTTTCAAGGCATGAAAACACAACATGTTCACAGCTTTGGTAAAAAATCCTATTTGTACACTGTATTTAACACTTTGTTTCGAAAACTTTTACTTTTTCTCCTCTCATTTCTGATGTTGATTAGGGTGCAAATGTTGATAAGAACAACGAGGTTTCTGATTATGTTGCTGCTGTTATCAAGGGAAGCAATCAGGAGAACTCAGTCAATCATTTTGACAAAAGTGAGACACATTTGCTCATAGCAAACACGCTTAAGGCCTGTGTATGGGTGGGCAGACGTGTGTGTGTGTGTGTGTGTGTGTGTGTGTGTGTGTGTGTGTGTGTGTGTGTGTGTGTGTGTGTGTGTGGTGTGTGTGTGTGTGTGTGTGTGTGTGTGTGTGTGTGTGTGTGTGTGTGTGTGTGTGTGTGTGTGTGTGTGTGTGTGTGTGTGTGTGGTGGGGTCTAGTGTACAGTAACACGTTTGAAGTACATATATGGAATCCTACCTCCTTTATTGTGCTACTCACAGACCTTTCTAAATGTGGTTAGATTTCCTGCTGAGAAAAGGTTCATGTGGAGGGTACTGAAGGAAAAAGACGATTTGTTTTCTGTGTGGGTGTACGATGGTACCTTTATTGGAACTGACCTCTCCCAGAGTTGCTTCCTATGCAGGGGAAGCAGTAGGGGAGCCATGTTGTCTGGGAAGACTCCTCTCCAGTAATCAATAAGACTGCCCAGTTCCCCTGCCCCGTCTCACCCCACAGTCTTCAGTATGATGAGAATGAAAGGTGGGAGAAGGATAAGAGAGAGCCTGGAATCAGACACAGATGAAGCATTGTTAATCATGCAAAGTTAAGTAAGATAGAATTTGTACAGGCAAAAATACTTGTTTTCTGGAAATTGTACTTCAGTGAGGGGAAATTAGAGTAACTAAAATCTGGATTATGCGTTACATATAACAAGCTGCAGTGGAATGTGATTGATATTTACAAATGGAAATAAATCTAAGTACTTTACGGTTATGGAATATATGTGTGTGTGCGTGCGTGCATGTGTGTCCTTATTAGGTATACCACTTCCACAWTGACCAGCCAACTACAACGATATAATACAACACACCTAAATGCTGACAAGCAGTATTTTTGTGTTGATATAAATGTATAAATTAGAAAAAAATACATCTATATTCTCCATTATAACCACCGGTCCTGTTGATCTTTTTATTCTGTCTCGATTGATCTTATTGTAGGGTGGAGGTATAAATACAATTTAAGAATCTGATGACAACATCTTCTTACTTGCCTTGTGTTCAATTTCTCTGGTGTTGTCACACTGCACATCTCAGTGAATAGAATCAGTTATTCATCATGGAGGGAATCTCAATTTCATGAAAATGTTCAACATTTACAGTGAACAAAAATATAAATTCAACATGTAAAGTGTTGGTCCCATGTTTCATGAGCTGAAATTAAAGATTGCAGAAATTTTCCACACACAAACATCTTATTTCTTTAAATGTTTTTGTACAAATTTGTGTCAATTTCTGTTAGTGAGCATTTCTCCTTTGCCAAGATAATCCATCCACCTGACAGGTGTGGCATATCAAGAAGCTGATTGAACATCATGATCATTACACAGCTGCACCTTGTGCTGGAGACAATAAAAGGCCACTCTAAAATGTGCAGTTTGGTAACACAACACAGATGTCTCAAGTGTTGAGGTAGTGCAATTGGCATGCTGATTGCAGAAATTGTTCTACCATAAGCCCCCTCCAATGTCATTTTAGAGAATTTTGCAGTACGTCCAACCGGCCTCACAACCACAGACCTCATGTAACCACGCCAGCCCAGGACCTCCACATCCGGCTTCTTCACCTGCAGGATCGTCTGAGACCAGCCACCCGGACAGCTGATGAAACTGTGGGTTTGCACAACCAAATAATTTCTGCACAATTTGTCAGAAACCGTCTCAGAGAAGCTCATCTGCGTGCTCGTCGTCCTCACCAGTGTCTTGAACTGACTAACTTGCCTAAATAATTACCGTCCCATAGCACTCACGTCGTTAGCCATGAAGTGCAATGAAAGGCTAGTCATGGCTCACTTCAAAATCACCATGCAAGAAACCATACACCCACTCCTATTCGCATACCGCCCCAACAGATCCACAGATGACGCAATCTCAATCGCACCCCCACACTGCCCTTTCCCACCTGGACACAATACATCTGCCACGCTGATCTTCAACACTGGGGCCCCTCAGGGGTGTGTGCTTAGTCCCCTCCTGTCCTCCCTCTTCACCAACGACTCCAACGCCATTATTAAGTTTGCTGACGACCATAAGATTGCTGAACAACTAATCAAATGGCCACCCTGACTATTTACATTGACCCTTCCCCACTCACCCACACACACACTTTCATGTACACTGCTGCTACTCACTGTTTATTATCTATGCATAGTCACTTTACAAATTACCTCAACTAACCTGTACCCCCACACATTGACTCGGTACCGGTACACCCTGTATACAGCCTCATTATAGTTATGTACATAACTTTAGTTTATATTGTAAATATTTTATTAACTCTATTAATTGAACTGCATTGTTTGTTAAGGGCTTGTAAAGTAAACATTTCACGGTAAGGCCTACACAAAAGTTTGGATTCACCTATTCATTCCAGGGTTTTTCTTGATTTTAACTATTAATAAGTGTGCCTTGTTAATTTGTGGAATTTCTTCCATTCTTAATGCTTTTGAGCCAATACGTAATGTTGTGACAAGGTAGGGGTGGTATACAGAAGATAGCCCTATTTGGTAAAAGACTAAGTCCATTTTATGGGAAAACAGCTCGAATAAGCAAAGAGAAAGGACAGTCCATTATTACTTTAAGACGTGAAGGTCAGTCAATCCGCAAATGCAGTCGCAAAAACCATCAAACGCTATGATGAAACTGGCTCTCATGAGGACGGCCACAGGAAAGGAAGACCCAGAGTTACCTCTGGTGCAGAGGATAAGTTCATTAGAGTTACAGCCTCAGAAATTGCAGCTCAAATAAAGGCTTCACAGAGTTCAAGTAACAGACACATCTCAACATCAGGCTGAATCACAACCGGCCGTGATTGGGAGTCCCATAGTACGACGCACATTTTGCCCAGCGTCGTCCGGGTTTGACCGGTGTAGGCTGGCATTGTAAATAAGAATTTGTTCTTAACCGACTTGTCTAGTTAAATAAAGGTTCAAAATAAATAAATAAAATAAAATCAACTGTTCAGAGGAGACTGCGTGAWTCAGGCCTTCATGGTCAAATTGCTGCAAAGAAACCACTACTAAAGGATTACCAATAAGAAGAAACTTGCTTGGSCCAAGAAACACAAGCAATGGACATTAAACTGGTGGAAATCTGTCCTTTGGTCTGATGAGTCCAAATTTGRATTRGTGAGACGCAGAGTAGGATGATCTCCGCATGTGTGGTTCCCACCATGAAGCATGGAGGAGGTGGTGTGATGGTGCTTTGCTGGTGACACTGTCTGTGATTTATTTAGAACTCWWGGCACAGTTTACGAGCATGGCTACCATAGCATTCTGCAGCAAGTTTTTAGGAGCAATAGATGTTACTGTCACCACAATTGTTGACATTCCATCAATTTTGGAATGTTAAATTAAAAAACCCACTGAATGGAATGAAGTCCTCATGTTATGTCTTAATAACTCTGTCCTGCCCCAAAATACCTATTTCCCACCTGCCCAACCACAAACAAACATTTCCCTCTTTTCTGCTTTTCCCAGTAATACCACCCAGCCCCTCTCCACAAGCTAGAATCCCTTTTTTGGAATTACGTCCTCTTGTTTCAGGTAATTACAGCCAGGTTTGGCCAAGAGGTCCACAAACTTAGACACATCATCGTGACAGGTCTGCAGCGTTCTGGGAAGGTAAGAGGGAACAGAGGGTTTCTCTCTCTTTCAGAGGACATTTCAGACCGAGTTTGAAATCATTCACCTTTGGCGTGGCAGTGCAGGTTAATACATTCTGAAATTAGAATTTTGAATTGATGCTGCGACATTCTCAGTGTGACAGCAATGACGATGACATAATGGATCTTTCCAGTTTAAACCCCCTCAGAGCCACGAGGTAACGTCAGAGGCCATTAGACAAATTCTCCAGAGGCTCACAAATTATTATAACAGTACGTTTACAACAACACACAACCAAGAGCACAGTCCAGTAGAGTATAGTACACGCCTTGTGGTCCTTACCTTAGTGTCCAAGAGAAACACAGAAAAGGACCATACATCCATTCATACATGCAACCATTCCCACTGTCTGTTTTTTTAACTGTTTTCTTAAATGAAAAAATAAAAAGACAAAACATTAGAGAAAGACAGCTGTGTAGTCTTTGCCTAAGCTTTGGCCATCAAATGTGGCTATTCGTAGTTGTTTACAAGAYAATATGGCTGGTTGGGTACAAGAAGCACCATTGTCTTACTTTCTCCACATGGCCACAAACTTGTGAACGGATACGAAGCCAGTCCTGTCACCTCCAGAACTGAACAATGGAGCTTTCCAGTAGAGGACACTCGCACACCTGGAGAAAGAGAGATGAGAAGGGGTAAGTGTTTTAGATAAGGATCCTCTTCTGGGATGTCAGAAAACTTTACTCTGCTTGACAGGTCACATGTAATAGAAGTGTGTTGAACAAAATATGGTCCGGCTACCCTCTTAAGTGCTCTACATTATCCTTCAATAGGGTGAGCTAAATCAGATTATTTTTCTCTCTCTCTTTCTTAAACAAACAGCTGTCAGTCATTGCTCTGATCCCACCTAAAGAGCTTAATGGAGTCCAGGAAAATTGTTAAGCCTGGTCAAAATGTGACACAGCATTTCCCTGGGCTGTGAGTGATATAGCAGCGAGTCGAGTTGAGCTGCCCGGGATGACTGGCTTCCTGAATGGCCCATCTCCCACTGATAATTGCRGTGTTTCCCTCAAAGACCTCCCTGACAAAACCTGGCTGACGTTTCTTTCTCAACTCAGGTTCCTCTCAGGTCAGCYGTCACATACCTCAGGGGGTACAGAGATAATATTTTCAAGGGTTAAGAGAAAGAGAAAAAAATCTTTGGTAAAACCAGGGGCTAATTTCGCTAATGAAAACAATTTGCTGGATGGCTGTGGAGCTCCGGCGCTACAAATCACCATCTCACCTTGGCAACCTGCTCCATCTCCTCAAAGGTGGCCCTTTCACTGAGGAATTTGGAAAATATTTTTTAGATCTTGGAAATGAGGCCGTCGATGTTAATGTTGGCTTTGGGCCGGCCCCGTGGGAAGATGAACTTTAGAAGGCTTTCACTCAGTGCCGTGGCAACGGACTCCTCGCTTTTCACTTGGGCCTGAAGAGAGACAGACAGGACAAAAATACATACTGTTAGCCGCTGATGCTAACACAGCACCCACTAACACCTTCTAAAGTAAGCAAAGCCTAACTAGACCTTATAAATACTCATCCGCCGGCCCCGCCTCCCTCTGCCCCATTAGGTAAGAGCTATGGTTGCTCAGCAAATGACCCCATCCATCTACCAGTTAACTGTAATGGTTTTCTATAAAGATGTGTCAAGTTATGTTGGAATGTTCAAAACACACCATTTACACTAAGAGTCATTCTGGTGGGCAGGCGCAAATCACCAGGATAGACTCCTACAGACATAGAGTACCAGTCAAATTTTGGACACTCATTCAAGGGTTTTTCTATACTTGTACATTGTAGAATAATAGTGAAGACATCAAAACCATGAAATAACACATATGAAATCATGTAGTAAACCAAAAAGTGTTAAACAAATCCAAATATTTTATATTTGAGATTATTCAAAGTAGCCACCCTTTGCCTTGATGAAAGCTMTGRACACTCTTGGCATTCTTTCAACAAGCTTCAAGCTTCTAATTACATTTTGTGCCAGGATGTAAAACGGCTGTTTTGTAGATATCAAAATACTTAAACTTACATGCAAAATACCTGCTGTTAACTTTAAAATTATCGGAATGAATTATCCAAAGAGAGTGTAAAGAAGATTCTTCTTCTTTACACTCTCTTTGGATAATTCATTCCGATAATTTTAAAGTTAACAGCAGGTATTTTGCATGTAAGTTTAAGTATTTTGATATCTACAAAACAGCCGTTTTACATCCTGGCACAAAATGTAACAGGTGTGCCTTGTTAAAAGTTAATTTGTGGAATTTATTTCCTTCTTAATTTAATGCGTTTGAGCCAATCACTTGTGTTGTGACAAGGTCCATCTTCTGTATACTGTATATCTTCTGTATTCCCTATTTGGTAAAAGACCAAGTCCATATTATGGCAAGAACGGTTCAAATAAGCAAAGAGAAATGACAGTCCATCATTACTTTAAGACATGAAGGTCAGTCAATCTGGGAAGATTTCAAGAACTTTGAACGTTTCTTCAAGTGCAGTCGCAAAAACCATTAAGCGCTATGATGAAACTGGCGCTCATGAGGACCGCCACAGGAAAGGAAGACCCAGAGTTACCTCTGCTGCAGAGGAGAAGTTCCTTGGAGTTACCAGCCTCAGAAATTGCATCCCAATTAATTGCTTCACAGAGTTCAAGTAACAGACACATCTCACCATCAACTGTTCAGAGGAGACTGCGTGAATCAGGCCTTCATGGTCGAATTGCTGCAAAGAAACCACTACTAAAGGACACCAAAAAGAAGAAGAGACTTGCTTGGGGCAAGAAACAACCAATGGACATTAGAACGGTGGAAATCTGTCCTTTGGTCTGATGAGTCCAAATTTGAGGTATTTGCTTCCAACCACCTTGTCTTTGTGAGACGCAGAGTAGGTGAACYGATGATCGCCGCATGTGTGGTTCCCACCATGAAGCATAGAGGAGGTGTGATGGTGTGGGGTTGCTTTTCTGGTGACACTGTCTGTGATATATTTAGAATTCAGGGCACACTTAACCAGCATGTCTGKCACAGCATTCTGCTGCGATACGCCATCCCATTTGGTTTGCGCCTAGTGGGACAATCATTCGTTTTTCAACAGGACAATGACCTAAAACACACCGCCAGGCTGTGTAATGGCTATTTGACCAAGAAGGAGAGTGATGGAGTGCTGCATCAGATGACTTTGCCTCCACAATCACCCGACTTCAACCCAATTGAAATGGTTTGGGATGAGTTGGACCGCAGAGTGAAGGAAAAGCAGCCAACAAGTGCTCAGCATGTGTGTGAATTGACTGTTGGAAAAGCATTTCTCATGAAGCTGGTTGAGAGAATGTCAAGTGTGCAAAGCTGTCATCAAGGCAAAGGGTAGKCACTTTGAAGAAGCATTTTTGGTTACTACATGATTACATGTGTTATTTCATAGTTTTGACATCTTTACTATTATTCTACAATGTAGAAAATAGTAAAAAAAATAAAGAAAAACCTTTAAATTAGTTGGTGTCCAAACTTTTGACTGGTACTGTATGGTCAACCCATTTTAATACACTCTACAGCACCATTCAAATTGATGCAAATACAGAACAATTCCAAATTTATGAGAAGTTGAATAGATTAGAAAAAGCTATAAAAGGACAATTACTGAACAGAAAAAGAAACTTCAGGCTCTCAAATTTTAAAAAGCATGCGGACCTGATGGCATCCTAAATGAGATGTACAAATTTACTTGTAGAAAATTTCWTTTGGCTATATTAAAACTGTTTAATTTGAWCCTGAGGGTAGGTTATTTCCCTGACATCTGAAATCATGGACTCATTACCTCAATCTTTCAGAACGAAGACAAATTTGACCCTAACAAWTAATGAGGCATGTGTGAACAGTAACCTGGAGAAGGTTTTCTGTAGTATTATAAATGTAAGATTTCCAAACTTCCTTCAGAGAAGAAACAACTTCATRGTGTATTTTATCCCCTTGATTAAAAAATAAATTGTGCTGATCACATCCCTGAGTGAATATTACTGTGCTGGCCATTTGTATAACCTGTCTGGTGTGTAGCGTATGTGCCCCACATTCAGCTGATTCATATTCCTTCTGGCAGAACCGTCTGGGTCTCGGCAAAATACTCGTTAGCATACCYGGAGGAGATGCCTTCTGGCATCCGCCTTTTAATTTGTATTGCGTGCCGAGCGAATGGGCTCTGACCGTTGTGATGAATGAAGAAGGGTTTGGCGCCAAGTAGATGTGACTGTCCTGGGCCGTTTCTTCACACCTGGTGATTTATGGGTTTTRCTATCATTTAATTTCTCATGGGAAGGGTCAAGGGGGGCGCACTGCCWTCCGCCCCAAAATGAAGCTGTTTTGATTTCACCGCCCCCTTCGCATTTAGATCAACATTTAGTATCCTTTACTCCTTCAGCAGAGAGGGGGTTCAGTGTCGTGACTTGACTTGAACATTAATCTGAGGACTGTTATTTATCTAATCAASTAACTGTTTAATTGTTACCCGATTTAAATTAATAATGTAACAATTAACTCATTAGGATCTAGGGCACCACGAGAGTGGTTCTTTAGAGTTGCCATCTCCCGAATTAAACTCTAAAAGGTTTCTACATATCACATCTATAAATAATCATAACCTCGTATCATACCTTGGTTTCATGCATGTTAACATTAGAAGCCTACTCCCTAAGTTTGTTTTACTCACTGCTTTAGCACACTGTGCCAACCCGGATGTCTTAGCCGTTTCTGAATCCTGGTTTAGGAAAACCACCAACAACCCTGAAATCTCCATCGTCAACTATAACATTTTCCGCCAAGATAGAACTGCCAAAGGGGGCGATGTTGCAATCTACTGCAAAGATAGCCTGCAGAGTTCTGTATTACTATCCAAGTCTGTACCCAAATAATTCGAGCTTCTACTTCTAAAAATGAACCTTTCTCAGGAAACAAGTCTCTCACTGTTGCCGCTTGCTATAGACCTCCTTCTGCCCCCAGCTGTGCACTCGATACCATATGTGAATTGATTTCCCCCCATCTATCTTCTGAGCTCGTGCTACTAGATGACCTAAACTGGGACATGCTTAACACCCCGGCCATCCTACAATCTAAACTTGATACCCTCAATCTCACACAAATGATCAATGAACCCACCAGGTACAACTCCAAATCCGTAAACACGGGCACACTCATAGATGTCATCCTAACTAACTCGCCCCCCAAATACACCTCTGCTGTTTTCAATCAAGATCTCAGCGATCACTGCCTCATTAACTGCATCCGTAATGGGTCTGCGACCAAACGACCACCCCATGACATTGACCTCATCCCGTCAGTAGATGATGCCTGGCTATTTTTTTAAAGTGCCTTCCTCACAATCTTAAATAAGCATGCCCCATTCAAAAAATGTAGAACTAGGAATAGATATAGAAAAAGTTCAAAAAAGTTCTGGAACATTGTAAAGTCCATGGAGAATAAGAGCACCTCCTCCCAGCTGCCTACTGCTCTGAGGCTAGGAAACACTGTCACCACCGATAAATCGACTATAATTGAGAATTTCAATAAACATTTCTCTACGGCTGGCCATGCTTTCCACCTGGCTACCCCTACCCCGGTCAACTGCCCGGTACCCTCCACAGCAACCCGCCAAAGCCCTCACCATTTCTCCTTCACCCAAATCAAGATAGCTGATGTCCTGAAAGAGCTGCAAAATCTMGACCCCTACAAATCAGCCGGGCAAGACAATCTGGACCCTCTCTTTCTAAAATTATCTGCCGAAATTGTTGCAAAAACTATTACTAGCCTATTCAACCTCTCTTTCGTATCGTCTGAGATTCCCAAAGATTGGAAGTTGCCGCGGTCATCCCCCTCTTCKAAGGGGGTGACACTCAAGACCCAAACTGCTACAAACCTATATCTATTCTACCCTGTCTTGCCTTTCTAAGTTCTTCGAAAGCCAAGTTAACTAACAGACCACCGACCATTTTGAATCCCACCGTACCTTCTCCGCTATGCAATCTGGTTTCAGAGCTGGTCATGGGTGCACCTCAGCCACGCTCAAGGTCCTAAACGATATCATAACCGCCATCGATAAGAGACATTACTGCGCAGCCGTATTCATCGACCTGGCCAAGGCTTTCGACTGTCAATCACCACATTCTTATTGGCAGACTCGACAGCCTTGGTTTCTCAAATGATTGCCTTGCCTGGTTTACCAACTACTTCTCTGATAAACTTCAGTGTGTCAAATCGGAGGGCCTGTTGTCCGGACCTCTGGCAGTCTCTTTGGGGGTGCCACAGGGTTCAATCCTCGGGCCGACTCTCTTCTCTGTATACATCAATGATGTTGCTCTTGCTGCTGGTGATTATCTGATACACCTCTACGCAGACGACACCATTCTGTATACTTCTGGCCCTTCTTTGGACACTGTGTTAACTAACCTCCAGACGAGCTTCAATGCCATACAACTCTCCTTCCGTGGCCTCCAACTGCTATTAAACGCAAGTAAAACTAAATGCATGCTATTCAACCGATCACGGCCCGCACCTGCTCGCCCGTCCAGCATCACTACTCTGGACGGCTCTGTCTTAGAATACGTGAACAACTACAAATACCTAGGTGTCTGGTTAGACTGTAAACTCTCCTTCCAGACTCACATTAAGCATCTCCAATCCAAAATGAAATCTAGAATCTGCTTCCTATATTGCAACAAAGCATCCTTCACTCATGCTGCCAAACATACCCTCGTAAAACTGACCATCCTACCGATCCTCGACTTCGGTGATGTCATCTATAAAATAGCCTCCAACACTCTACTCAACAAACTGGATGCAGTCTATCACAGTGCCATCCGTTTTGTCACCAAAGCCCCATACACTACCCGCCATTGCGACCTGTACGCTCTCGTTGGTTGGCCCTCGCTTCATACTCGTCGCCAAACCCACTGGCTACAGGTTATCTACAAGTCTCTGCTAGGTAAAGCCCCGCCTTATCTCAGCTCACTGGTCACCATAGCAGCACCCACTCGTAGCACGCGCTCCAGCAGGTATATCTCACTGGTCACCCCCAAAGCCAATTCCTCCTTTTGTCGTCTTTCCTTCCAGTTCTCTGCTGCTAATGACTGGAACGGACTGCACAAATCTCTGAAGCTGGAAACACATCTCCCTCACTTGCTTTAAGCATCAGCTGTCAGAGCAGCTCACAGATTACTGCACCTGTACATAGCCCACCTATAATTTAGCCCAAACAACTACCTCTTTCCCTGCTGTATTTATTTAGCTCCTTTGCACCCCATTTATTTCTATTTCTACTTTGCACATTCTTCCACTGCAAATCTACCATTCCAGTGTTTTACTTGCTATATTGTATTTACCTCACCACCATGGCCTTTTTTGCCTTTACCTCCCTTATCTCACCTCATTTGCTCACATTGTATATAGACTTATTTTTCTACTGTATTATTGACTGTATGTTTTGTTTATRCCATGCGTAACTCTGTGTTGTTGTATGTGTCGAATTGCTATGCTTTATCTTGGCCAGGTCACATTTGCAAATGAGAACTTGTTCTCAACTAGCCTATTAAATAAAGGTGAAATAAAAAATAAATAAATAAATATCATCCTTCTGAACAGTCGTAACCTCCTTGCATCTGCAAAAAACAGAGCCTTACTTATGATTCAGTACTACACAAATTGGTTTAATTATATATTTACTAGCTAATTAAATGGTACCACAGAATAAACATACAAACTTAATACGTTAAAACAGGTCCCTAGCAGACTGACAACAATATGGCTGCTTTCTACAAAAGACATGGAGAGGGAGAGAGGGACAGAGACACATTTAGAAACTACTCTCACTTACAGTACTCCTATACTTTGCACACAACCGCAGCCCGCTTGGATTAAGAGATTATGAATGTATTTACGTGAAATGCCTTGGTTCGCCATGTATCTCTCTCGGAACCGAGCCGCCTTGGAAAGGGGGTTGGGCCTTTCGTGGCATGATTGTTAGACTCTGATTGTCCAAAAAAGTTTCCAACAAGTCTTCTACTGTTGTTCTTCTCTGTAGTTGTCCGCTATCCGGTGACTTGTCGTGTAGTCCTGAACAGAACTACAGAGTTGATTTTCCTTCCATTCGTTCCTGAAGATGCTTCTATGAAGATAGGCTAGCCAGCCGTATCGATGGTTCCCAGTGGGGTGATGAGAGTAGGATAATACGATGGTTTGAGCAGAGTAGTAGAATGGTGAGTTTATCGTCTCTACCTCATGTTGATATTCAGAGTTCAGACCCCTTTAAATGTAAGCTGCAGCTCTAAGTCTCTGGGCTGATATGTTAATTCATCTGTTCAAACGGGCGGTTCAGCCGGGCTGACATGCTCTCTGACCTCACTCAGGGGCGTGACTTGTAACTTTTCTAAGTTTATGTCAAGCAATTATCTTATGGCTCCTAAAATTACGTCCCTCTCTTAACCTCTCTTGGGTAAGAGGCAGTATTTTCACGTCCGGATGAAAAGCTTTCCCAGAGTAAACTGCCTGCTACTCAAGCCCAGATGCTAGGATATGCATATTATATTACATGTTATAAGTAGATTTCGATAGAAAACACTCTGACGTTTCTAAAATTGTTTGAACGATGTCTGTGAGTCTAACAGAACTCATATGGCAAGCAGAAACTTGAGAAACAATCCAACCAGGAAGTGGGAAATCTGAGGTTTGTTGTTTTTCAACTCTTTGCTTATCCAAGATACAGTGGAAATGGGGTCATGGAAATGCACTTCCTAAGGCTTCCACTAGATGTCAACAGTCTTTAGAACCTTGTTTGAGGCTTCTACTGTGAAGTGGGGGTGAATGAGAGGGGAATGAGTCAGAGTTCTGCCAGAGAGCCACGAGCTGACCAGGCGCGTTCACGTGAGAGAGTTAGCTTGCGTTCCATTGCATTTCTGAAGACAAAGGAATTCTCCGGTTGGAACATTTTTGAAGATTTCTGTTAAAAACATCCTAAAAATTGATTCTATACATCGTTTGACATGTTTCTACGGACTGTATCGGAACTTTTTTGACTTTTCGTCTGCACCTAGTGATCGCGCGTCATGAATTTTGATTACCGGGCTAATCGCGCTAACAAAAAGGAGGTATTTGGACATAAATGATGGACTTCATTGAACAAAATAAACATTTATTTTGGAACTGGGATTCCTGGGAGTGCATTCTGATGAAAATCATCATAGGTAAGTGAATATTTATAATGCTATTCTGACATCTGTTGACTCCACAACATGGCGGATATCTGTTTGGGTTGTGTTGGTCTCTGAGCGCTGTACTCAGATTATTGCATGGTGTGATTTTTCTGTAAAGTTTTTTTGAAATCTGACATAGCGGTTGCATTAAGGAGAAGTGGATCTAAAATTCCATGCATAACAATTGTATCTTTTAGCAATGTTTATTCTGAGAATTTATGTAAATTGGTGTGGCTCTCTGCAAAATCACCGGATGTTTTGGAACTACTGAATGTAACGCGCCAATGTAAACTCAGATTTTCAGATATAAATATGAACTTTACCGAACAAAACATACATGTATTGTGTAACATGAAGTCCTATGAGTGTCATCTGATGAAGATCATCAAAGGTTAGTGATTCATTTTATCTCCATTTGTGCTTTTTGTGACTCCTCTCTTTGCCTGGAAAAATGGCTGTTTTTCTGTGACTTGGCTCTGACCTAACATAATCGTTTGGTGTGCTTTCGTTGTAAAGACTTTTTGAAATCGGACACTGTGGCTGGATTTACAACAAGTGTATCTTTAAAATGGTGTAAAATACTTGTATGTTTGAGGAATTTTAATTATGGGATTTCTGTTGTTTTGAATTTGGCGCCCTGCAGTTTCACTACCCTAGAGAGGTTAACAAAAACACTCAGAATTTTTCATATTTCATGCACAAAGCATAGGATGGACACTTCATGTGTGTAGTGGGCATACTTTCCAAGTTACAGTATTTCCTTCATATCATTTTTAATGATATCACAAAATAACAAACTAAATGACATTAGTGTTCTATAGGCCGCTTCATTCCTCTGGTGAACATTGGAGAGGGAGTGCTGAATGTTCTGTCAACATAAAAAATATTTTCATATGACCCTCTATAATGTTTATGACCACAAATAAGAATAACTGCTGCAACCCTGTGTTTATAAACGTGGGTATAAACTTTTCCACTTCAGCATGCTTTTGTGGCACTGTCGATGCCGCACGGGCAAGAAGGTTGAGGGTTTGCCGACCACGATGGACAAAGCATACTGATTTCTGGCACTTCAATATCATGGTTTGCATTTTCAACGCCGCAATAAAGACTGTCAATCTCGACCAACAGAAAATACATCCCTCCCTACCTTGTAGGCTTACCCAGTATTGAAAGTTTGGCTTGACAATCTCCAAATGTCATTAATATTTTTGGTGTTTTGTAACAGATGTCTCTTTCCAATCATCAAATGGCTGCTGCACAGATTGTTGTTAACATCCTGTGTGTGTGTGTGTTGTTCAGGATGTGGTGAACTCTCACACATGCCTGGCCTTCCTGAAGGAGACGTCTGACTTTCACTCAAGCTACATCATCACAGAAAGTCAACATACATACCACACCAAAATACCACTAAGTTTGTCTGAAGAGGTTAAATATCATGTAAAATGTGTTCTGTCTTAATTGGATTGTGTGAGTGACTCTGAAGCATTGGTGTCACATAATCTTTATTTTTTGGGTGTGTGAGGATGAGCTGAAGTGAACTTTTGAGTATAATGGAGGCTATTAAAGCTGTCTGTTGTGTACGCAGGCTGTCTCTTGTTAATAAATCATTGTGTTGTGTACCTTGCAGGTTGTCCAGAGGATGTTCTACAATGTCAACAGGTCATGGACAGGCAGGATCAGCTGTTCGGAGCTCAGGAAAAACAGATTTCTCCAGGTAGGAAGGAAGTTCTGAGGTGGAATGGATAATTTGTCAGATGAGGAGGGGCTGTTTGGAGTCTGGTTCCTCCCATGGTTTCTTCCCATCAAGGGAGGTGTTCCTCGTCACTGTATAGTGAAAAGTGCTAAATAAGTCACTATTAATTGGTTAATTGATTGTTTGGCTGGTTGGTGGTTGAATTGATTAGTCCAACAGAATGTGTCCCTGCTAGAGCAGCAGCAGGAAGAGGATGTGAACCAGCTGAGTTCTTCTCGTATTTCTATGTCATCTACTGCAAGTTCTGGGAGCTCGACACAGACCATGACCTCTACATAGACCAGAGAGACCTGGCCATACTGTATTTATGGTATGGAAACCATTCACTTGACATCCCAATGAGCTTGATTTATCTTGTGTGATTGTGGATCACATCTCCCCTAGTCTAAGGCATTTTTTTCACTACCTTGACATTTTGGCTTCTACAGACATTTCTGTAATAGGCACCATCAAGTATTTTATGTCTATGGATTCAGCAAACTGTTAGCTACAATAAATATAATGTCGACAACAACAAAAACGTTGAGACACATGAGTGAAAATATGCCATAAAMGTAAAAAATYTATAAAATGTTGAATTTCTTTGTTTCTTGTTGTGAAAAGCACTGTAAACCATAATAAACAAGATATCCAACACCAGATTGTGGTTCCCCCAGGTCTTGAGAATAATGTACCAGTGTTTGGAGGCACAAATATCAATGAAACAAACAACTATATACATATTTGGGACTACTACCCACGTCTGTTTTCAACAGAACATAAGCCCATTCATATATAATGGCCACGTCTGACCCTCACATATTTTGTCACAGGTTAAAGCCATTCCTAATTTCACAGAGGGTCACCCCAGTGATCCCACAGTCATTAGTGGGACTAGCTCCCCATCTACTGGCCTTCATGTGTATTGCACCGTAGGGAACTACTTAAGCAATAAGGCCCGAGGAGGTGTGGTATATGGCCAATATACCACAGCTAAGGGCTGTTCTTATGCATGACGCAACGCAGTGCCTAGATACAGCCAATAGCCATGGTATATTTGCCATATACCACAAACCCCTGAGGAGCCTTCTTGCTATTATAAACAGGTGACCAATGTAATTAGAACAGTATAAAAAAATATATGTTTTGTCATACCCGTGGTATATAGTCTGATATAGCACAGCTTTCGGCCAATCACCATTCAGGGATCAAACCACCCAGTTAATAATAATGTGTGTATGCATGTACAGTTCATTCGGAAAGTATTCAGACCCCTTGACATTTTCCACATTTTGTTATGTTACAGCCTTAAGTCGACTAACCGTTGCCCCAGCACATTGACTCTGTACCGATACCCCCTGTATATAGCCTCGCTATTGTTATTTTACTGGTGCTCTTTAAATATTGGTTACTTTTATTTCATTTTTTTAATGTATTTTTCTTAACTGCATTATTGGTTAAAAGTTAAGAGCTTGTAAGTAAGCATTTAAGGTGAAAAACACCAGTCTCAATGTCAACAGTGAAGAGGGGACTCCGGGATACTGGCCTTCTAGGCAGAGTTCCTCTGTCCAGTGTCTGTGTTCTTTTGCCCATCTTAATCTTTTATTTTTATTGGCCAGTCTGAGATATGGCTTTTTCTTTGCAACTTTGCCTAGAAGGCCAGCATCCCGGAGTCGCCTCTTCACTGTTGACGTTGAGACTGGTGTTTACGGGTACTATTTAATAAAGCTGCCAGTTGAGGACTTGTGAGGCGTCTGTTTCTCAAACTAGACACTCTAATGTACTTGTCCTCTTGCGCAGTTGTGCATCGTGGCCTCCCATTCCTCATTATATTGTGCTTAGAGCCAGTTTGCACTGTTCTGTGAAGGGCGTAGTACACAGCGTTGTACCAGATCTTCAGTTTCTTGGCAATTTCCAGCATGCAATAGCTCAGAACAAGTATAGACTGACGAGTTTCAGAAGAAAGTTCTTTGTTTCTGGCCATTTTGAGCCTGTAATCCAAACCACAAATGCTGATGCTCCAGATACTCAACTAGTTTAAAGGACAGTTTTATTGCTTCTTTAATCAGGACAAAAGTTTTCAGCTGTGCTAACATAATTGCAAAAGGGTTTTCTAATGATCAAATAGCCTTTTAGAATTATAAACTTGGATTAGCTAACATAACGTTATTGGTCATATCCCATAGGAAAGCAAAATCCAAGATGAGAGCTCCTTTATAACCACTGTCCATTTTGTCTCATAGAGCACTAGTCAATACTAAAGTGAAATGCTGTGCATTTTCTCATGCATCTCAATTGTCACTCCTGAGAAGTAGACATGGATCTGTCTCACAGTGACCACTGTATGAGTTCTCTGAACTCTCTCACACGTGTCTCTTTTCTCAGTCTCAGCTACTAGATAAATGAGAGTAGTACTTAAAGATTTCAATGTGATACGAACAATTAGATGCTCTATCTCAAACATGTCTTACATTCATCCCATACAGATCWCAGTGGTATTCACACATTGTAATCTTGGACCTATCTCACATATATGAGACTAATTATTACAGGTCTGATCAATTCATGCAAATGTCATCTCAGAGATATCTCTACATTATCTCAAAGTGGTGCTGAAGGGGGAAATAATCACAAAAGTGGAGCAGATATGATTTATTTCCATTAATTCATCATTCAATATACATTCATACTGTTCCAACACAAGTCATTTGTTGAGCATATCTAGTCCTTCTCAAGTGTGTTTTGAAAAGGAGTTGCAAACACAATACCGGGCATAGACGTCAAGTCAAGGAAAACAAATTTGACCAAAACACATGCTCAAGGGCAATTACAACTGTGTTGACAGGGGTGTCCAATAGGGGCTCAACATGAAAGCATGTACCATGTGTTACAGTATCTTGCAGCAAAGAAAAACCTGCACATTCAAATTCGCTAATAAGTGCCCATTTGTCACCTGATTCCTCAGAGGTAAAGAAATCAATCTGCCCATACTTTATTTGTGCTACTTTAGAAGAAGAAAAAAATGTAAAATGTGTCCTTATTTCTCCTTTCCCATAATGCCTTGATGTGAGACGAGTTCTCTTAACTTGTGCCCTGTAAAATGCCTTCACTGAATGTGGTGAATTAATGTGGCGACCAGTATGTTTTTCTATTGCAGAGAGGTGCCTTGCCTCCAGTTGATGTTCACTTGATGCTCCAATGATGTTTGTTCTCGACTTATCACTGTTTTCGTCTTAGAAACTATGGTCACTGGTCATCCGTGCGTAAAAGTCAGCTATGGCATTAGCTGGCTTTAGGATTTTGCAAAATAGCAGGGATAGACTGCACTAGTGTGACTGCATGGACCATTTGCATGGGTATATTTTGAGTACACTTAACAAATAGCCATTTTTGTCTTCAAAATGGAAACAAGAATGAGTCCATGATGGGCCAAGGGCTCTGACGCTGTCTGCTAGGTGCACAAGAAGTTGAATATTTGCAGTTTGGTAACGCTCACCATAGAGATGACTAATTTGAGAGCAAAAGTTCCATAGCAGTTTCTCTGCATGACCAATATGTTGTATTGATATGGAGTCCATCAGAATAATGAAAATAACTTAGAGGGAGGAAGTGGTTGTAGTAAAGCGTTCCAAGAACACCACGGAAAACAAAAGGTCKAAAAAAGATTAAAAGAGTCCGATATTCTGATGCCTTAAAAAACATCCTGTGAGATGCTACTGATCGAGGATATCGTGTCAAGGATGGTGGTCGGACATCTTGCAATCGCTTGTCTATTTTTTTTTGTTTCTTTTGAAATGCTGAAGGTCTGATGAGAAGACTCAGTGGAAAATCATAGAAGCATCAGAAGGCGCATCCCTCCTAACAAAGCTGAGTGCATGTAGTCAATGCCAGTGCTACGGATTAGGTCATYAAGTTGGCTGAGCCAATAGGGACCCTTCACACCTTTCACAGTGGTTTTTGTCTCATAGGCCATTTTAGCATCATCATCAAATGTTTGATGCGTGCGAGGTGGCCCTTTTGGATCCAATGGATCCAATTATCGTACCCCAAGGTGAAATAATAATAATATATGTAATATATAATTTTCAGGGCTATTTTCCAACATTAGCTACAGCCAGGTTAGCAGTTGCGTATTCAAAAATACAACAGCACAATTTTCCATTTTGATCTCCCAGACTAGTGCTATTGTTCAGATTTAAAGTTACTGGTTTTAACAAAAAGGTAAAAATATGGATAAAAATTAGCTAGCTAGCTAGCTACCAGCACTTCTAAATAATCTCTAACTTCTGTCCAAATGACCCAATAATTTTAATCTGCTTGCTAAATTAACTGAATTTAGATAAAGCAATGATTGTAGTTATCKTTATATCATGAGTGATTGATGGGTTTGAATTTGTATTTATATAAATTGGTCAACTGCAAATTATCTTGAAATAAACATATTGAAATTACTATTCACAGAATGGACATGCCAAAGCCTAAGAAGAATTGTCCTCCAAAGAGACAAAGGTTTCCCACAAAGAAGGTGCAACATATGTCTCCAGAATTGGACCCAAATGAGCATTCTGGTAAGTACTGCGCTAATCTGAAATCATATCAACGTTTGCTACCCGTAGGATAAGCACCATGTAGGAGAAAATAATGATGTGCAAATATGTGTCTCACCCAGTGATCTTTTGAGTAACACATGGCAGACCCCCTTTAACATTTTCTCTCCCTCTTCTCAATTTCTCTCAGGACATTTAGCTTTTYTGAGGTTTGAGGATGGATACACTGCGAAAATCTTCCAAACATCTGATATTCTAGYTGAAGAGGACGTTCCTATCAGACAGCTGCAAGATCTTAGGTCAGGAGTAGCCATTCTAGCCAAGGGGTCAGATGGCAGATTTTATAGGACCACTGTTGAATACATTAGGCAGCCAGACCAGATTGGTAAAAAAAGGTTTGAAAGAAAAACAATGACATACTCTTAGATATGGACAACGAAGAGAAGGGCCACCCAACTCAACCAACAGTATGTCAGTCACCCACAACTGAACATTAAAGCTCACCGTGTTCAAGTGACACTGTAATAATTGAGAGGAGACCACTGTCTGAAAACAGCGAAGATGCAGATCAATACCCCCCCCTGCAGACAAAACACAGCCAGTCCACCTCTCTATGGTGGCAACGCACCCGCCCTGGTGAGAAAGCATCAACCAGCACCAAATGAACAGTACGCACCAGCCCCAGTTGTACAGCATCCCACAGCCCCCATGAGACAGCACACACCCACCCTGTTGAGACAGCATCCACCAGCAGTGGGATAGCTTCCCCTAGCCCCCGTGGGACAGCACGCACCAGTCCCCACTGGATGGAACGCACCAGCCCCAGTGGGACGGCATGCACAAGTCCTCACTGGATGGAACGCATCAGCTCCAGTGGGACAGAACGCACCAGCCGCATGGCAGCCATGTGATGGTTGCAGTTACGAGTTCGAAAAAAATCCTCCGAGACAAGGGAAGGATGGAGGAAGTAATTTTGAGAATAGGTAGGTAATTAATATCATGTCACCTATCAAACTTTATTTTGTGAAGTTGAATTGTAAATCATTTTGAAAAACGTTTTTTTGTTTATCTTTGGAAGAGTGATTGYGCCTTGAACACATTATATTGAATGTACAGTCGTGGCCAAAAGTTTTGAGTGACACAAATATTAATTTCCACAAAGTTTGCTGCTTCGGTGTCTTTAGATGTTTGTCAGATGTTACTATGGAATACTGAAGTATAATTACAAGCATTTCATAAGTGTCAAAGGCTTTTTTTGACAATGCTAAATGACTTAAATGTAAAATGTAAATGTAAATTACAAGAAGTTGATGCAAAGAGTCAATATTTGCAGTGTTGACCCTTCTTTTTCAAGACCTCTGCAATCCGCCCTGGCATGCTGTCAATTAACTTCTGGGCCACATCCTGACTGATGGCAGCCCATTCTTGCATAATCAATGCTTGGAGTTCGTCAGAATTTGTGGGGTTTTGTTGCCTCTTGAGGATTGACCACAAGTTCTCAATGGGATTAAGGTCTGGGGAGTTTCCTGGCCAGCGACCCAAAATATCGATGTTTAGTTCCCCGAGCCACTTAGATATCACTTTGCCTTATGGCAAGGTGCTCCATCATGCTGGAAAAGGCATTGTTCGTCACTAAACTGTTCCTGGATGGTTGGGAGAAGTTGCTCTTGGAGGATGTGTTGGTACCATTCTTTATTCATGGCTGTGTTCTTAGGCAAAATTGTGAGTGATCCCACTCCCTTGGCTGAGAAGCAACCCCACACATGAATGGTCTCAGGATGCTTTACTGTTGGCATGACACAGGACTGATGGTWGKSCTCACCTTGTCTTCTCCYGACAAGCTMTMTTCCYGATGCTCCAAACAGTCGGAAAGGGGATTCATCAGAGAAAATGACTTTACCCCAGTCCTCAGCAGTCCAATCCCTGTACARTTTGCAGAATATCAGTCTGTCCCTGATGTTTTTCCTGGAGAGAAGTGGCTTCTTTGCTGCCCTTCTTGACACCAGGCCATCCTCCAAAAGTRTTCGCCTCACTGTGTGTGCAGATTCACTCACACCTGCCTGCTGCCATTCCCGAGCAAGCTCTGTACTGGTGGTGCCCCGATCCCGCAGCTGAATCAACTTTAGGAGATGGTCTTGGCGCTTGCTGGACTTTCTTGGGCGCCCTGAAGCCTTCTTCACAATAATTGAACCGCTCTCCTTGAAGTTCTTTATCCGATAAATGGTTGATTTAGGTGAAATCTTACTGGCAGCAATATCCTTGTCTGTGAAGCCCTTTTTGTGCAAAGCAATAATGACGGCACATGTTTCCTTGCAGGTAACCGTTGGTTGACAGAGGAAGAACAATGATTCCAAGCCAACCCTCCTTTTGAAGCTTCCAGTCTGTTATTCAAACTCGATCAGCATGACAGAGTGATCTCCAGCCTTGTCCTCYTCAACACTCACACCTGTGTTAACGAGAGAATCACTGACATGATGTCAGCTGGTCCTTTTGTGGCAGGACTGAAATGCAGTGGAAATGTTTTGGGGGGATTCAGTACATTTGCATGGCAAAGAGGGACTTTGCTGTTAATTGCAATTCATCTGATCACTCTTCATAACATTCTGGAGTATACGCAAATTGCCATCATACAAACTGAGGCAGCAAACTTTGTGAAAATTCATATTTGTGTCATTCTCAAAAGTTTTGGCCACGAGTGTACTGTATGTGCTATTGTCTCCTCTCAGACTCAGTCCAGATCCAAAAGCTGCAACCTCTCATTGACATCGTTGGAGAGAAACACTGTGAGCTACAGGAGAGAAGGCCATCAGTGCCGTTCGGCGAGCAAGAGCTGTTTCCTGACAGTGGCATGTTCCTCTCATCGTTCCGCCTTGCTGCCATCCATCAGGCATCTAGGCAAGATGGCTTGCGTCTGTTTCATTTGTTTTTTGACCAGTTTTTTCTCAGTGGAAGAATGTGTCAATTCAGTTGCCTTTGGATGCRATGGCAAGATCCCCCGAGGGGAAGCGAGTCCTTGACCGGAAGAAGGTCAGCGGAATTCTAAGTAAGCATTTTCTCAAAGCTAGGTTACTTTGTTACTTAACTGTCTACAGCAAATTAGGATTTATTCTTGATGAAAAATGTACGTATGTTATTTGCTAATACATTACTGCAATCAAGTTTCTGAAAAAATGCAGCTTAAATACCTCAGAAACAAACCAAAATCCCCAATGTCCTTTAAAGACGTTTGTGTTTTGCATAACTGTGAGTCCTTGAGTAGAATTGTCATCTGTTATTTATGTGTTACTTGTCAAAATATGAATTAAATGTTTTAAATACTTTATTCCAGCCTACGTCTTGCGATGTGCTACCTTGGATGGTTGGACCGGAATCGATGAAGCCAAACTGAAGAAGACTTTAATCAACAAGTGTAGGACCAGAGCAGGACATAAAGAGTAGTGACTGTTCTAAAATATTTTTGTTTGTGTACCATGTGCAATGTTCATATGTGAAATAAGGTTAATTTAAGAACACACTGTTATGGGCTAACTGGTGTCACATGTAGGTTAGACTTTATGTTCACTACATCTGGRGGGTGACAACTGCCTATTTTCATTTCTACAATATTATTTTGGGGTTTACCTAACGTTTCAAATCAGGTACAAGAGCATATGCTAAATATTCATTTTCTTTACGTTCTTAGAGTTAATGGAACCCAAGCTGTGCTGGGAATGAAAAGTGATATGCTTTGTAAATATAATAAGCACTGTTGAATACATTTGTTGAACACAATCAGTTTTCATTCTGGGTTTTAATCATAATTAATACTGCAAATTAATGCTAACAAATTAAATTCTTAATTGTTTCTCATCCCATTAATCAAGCTCYTGCATAGCTTCTGTAGTAATTTTAAGATACATAACATGTAGAGATCTCCTTTATGGCTCATAATTCTTAGATATTTCTGAAATGATCACCTCAGACGAAGATCATTAGTCTAATAAAAGTCTCAAACTTGTCTCAGGAACTTATTATTGCTCCTTTAAAATAACAGAGGCAAGAATGAGCTCAAAGGTATACAATGATGAGACCTTTTCTGCTGATCATACTTCTCAAATACTGCTAAAACCATCATCTCAATTCATCTTCATGTGTTCTATATACGTCTCATAGAAGTCTCTAACTTCATCTCAATATTTTGCCTAAGGGGCCTTTAGGAACAATAAACCAGACACAAACGGTCACAGAATGATTCAAAATTGAGAAGCTCTAGGTAGTCTCAAAAGATCTGCAGGATATCCGAGTGAGCAACAGATATTTTCCTATGGGATGCGCCGAATGCAGGTGTAGAACTTACTGTGAAATGCCTACTTACAAGCCCTTAACCAGCAATGGAGTTGTAAGGAAATAGATTTTTTTTTAAATTACAAAATAAACTATATAAACGAATAAACTATATATAGACACAGTGCCTTAAAGTATTCAGACCTGTTGACTTTTTCCACATTTTGTTATGTTAGTCTTATTCTAAAATATAAATAAATAAAAATAAATCCTCAGAAATCTTTACACAATTTCACGAAAATGACTAAGTGAAAGCAGGTTATTAGAAACRTTTGCAAATGTATAAAAAMAAATGATTTACATAAGTATTCAGACCCTTTGAGGTGAGACTCGAAATGGAGCTCAGCTGCATCCTGTTTCCATTGATCATCCTTGAGATATTTCTACAACTTGATTSGAGTCCACCTGTAGTAAATTCAATTGATTGGACATGATTTGGAAAGGCTGTCTATATAAGGTCTCACATTTGACAGTGCATGTCAGAGCAAAAYCCAAGCCATGAGGTCAGGAATTGTCCGTAGAGCTCTGAGACAAAATTGTGTCAAGGCACAGATCTGGGGAAGGGTAAAAAAAAAAAATCATCATTAAAGGTCCCCAAGAACACAGTGGCCTCCATCATTCTTAAATGGAAGAAGTTTAGAACCACCAAGACGCTTCCTAGAACTGGCCACCCGGCCAAACTGAGCAATCGGGGGGGAAGGGCCTTGGTCAGGGAAGTGACCAAGTACCTGATGGTCTCTCTGACAGAGCTCTAGAGTTCTTCTGTGGAGATGGGAGAACCTTCCATAAGGACAACCATCTCTGCAGCACTCCAACAATCAGGCCTCTATGGTGGAGTGGCCAGACAGAAGACACTCTTCAGTAAAAGGCACATGACAGCCCACTTGGATTTTCCCAAAAGGCACGTAAAGACCCAGACCATGAGAAACAAGGTTGTCTAATCTGATGAAACCAAGACTGAATTATTTGGCCTGACTGCCAAGCGTCACATCTGGAGGAAACCTGCCACCATCCCTATGGTGAAGCATGGTGGTGGCAGCATCATGCTGTGGGGATGTTTTTCAGCGGCAGGGTCGGGGAGACTAGTCAGGATCCTGGGAATGATGAGTGGAGCAAAGCACAGAGAGATCCTTGATGAAAACCTGCTCCAGTGCTCAGGACCTCAGACTGGGGTCTGAGGTCCAAAAGGACAACGACCCTAAGTACACAGCCAAGACAACGCAGGAGTGGCTTCGGGACAACTCTCTGGATGTCCTTGACTGAACCAACCAGAGTGTAACCTGATTGAACAACTCTGGAGAGACCTGAAAATAGCTGTGCAGAAACCCTCCCCATCCAACCTGACAGAGCTTGAGAACATCTGCAGAGAAGAAAGGGAGAAACTCCCCAAATATAGGTGTGCCAAGTTTGTGGCATCAATCCCAAGAATACCAGATGCTATAATCACTGCCAAAGGTGATTCAACAAAGTACTGAGTAAAGAGTCTGAATACTTATGTAAATGTGAAACCTGTTTTTGATTTGTCATTATGGGTTATTTTGCGTAGATTGATGAGGGGGAAAAAACAACTTTAATACATTTTAGAATAAGAATAACGTAACAAAATTCGGAAAAAGTGAGTACTTTGCACAATCTTGGCATTCTCTCAACCAGATTCATGAGGAATGTTTTTACAACAGTCTTGAAGGAGTTCCACCATATGCTGAGCACTTGTTGGCTGCTTTTCCTTCAGTCTGCGGTCCAACTCAGCCCAATTTGGTTGAAGTCGGTTGATTGGGGAGGCCAAGTCATCTGATGCAGCACCGTCACTCTCCTTCTGGTCAAATAGCCCTTAAACAGCCTGGAGGTGTGTTGGGTCATTGTCCTGTTGAAAAACAAATGATAGTCCCACTAAGCGCAAACCATATGGGATGGCGTAACGCTGCAGAATGCTGTGGTAGCCATGCTGGTTAAGTGTGCCCTGAATTCTAAATAAATCACATACACTGTCACCAGCAAASCACCCCCATACAATCACACCTCCTCCTCCATGCTTCACGGTGGGAACCACTCATGCAGAGATAATCCGTTCACCTACTCTACGTTTCACAAAGACACTTTCACAAAGACAATGAGGTTCCTTTATTGGAGGTCCTGGTTTGGGGTGGTGGTCAGGTAGCTCTCTCTCTCAAAATTGACTCATTATTCCACAGTACAGGCAGAGGAGTGGTGGCAAATGTAGAGGTCAAGAGAGAGTGAGAGGAGGGAGGGCAAGAGAATAAAAACAACAGCTGTCTTACACCTCCAATAGGCCTCTTTCTCTCTTCCTAATGCACTTATCCTCTGCAGCAGAGGTGACTCTGGGTCTTCCTTTCTTGTGGCTGTCCTCATGAGAGCCAGTGTAATCATAGCACTTGATGGTTTTGCAACTGCACTTGAGGAGACTTTCAAAGTTCTTGAAATGTTSAAGATTGACTGACCTTGATGTTTTAAAGTAATGATGTCGTTTCTCTTTGCTTATTTGAGCCGTTCTTGRCATAATATTACTGTATACCACCCCTACCTTGTCACAACACAAGTGATTGGCTCAAACGCATTAAGGAAATCAATTCCACAAATTAACTTTTAACAAGGCACACCTGTTAATTGAAATGCATTCCAGGTGACCACCTCATGAAGCTGGTTGAGAAAATGCCAAGTGTGTGCAAAGCAGTCATCAAGGCAAAGGGTGGCTACTTTGAAGAATCTCAAATAACAATTTTTTAGTTACTACATGATTCTATATGTGTTATTTCATAGTTTTGATGTCTTCAATATTATTCTACAKTGTAGAAAATAGTCAAAATAAAGAAAAACCCTTGAATGAGTAATGGTGTCCAAACTTTTGACTGGTACTGTATATTACAGAGTTTGTTGTATATGAAAAAAAAGGTCCTGTACCCTGTACCATCTCTTAGTCTTGTGGTACACAGAGTAGTACTGTAGTGTCCATCCACCTGGTAAAGAGGAGGTTTACCATCCCTGATCCACCTGACCTGTGAAGCAGAAAATCCTTCATTACCAACATTCATACTTTTCCCCCCGACTAAATGATCTACCCTTCCCCATTTAGCTCAGTGGATGTGTGTAAGGGGAGAATGTTAAAGCCTGCCCTATGCTATTGTTTTGTTGTAGTGGTAGGGGGTTGAGGGAAGTTATGTGAAAATATATCATTGTTTATTTTTTCGTGCTATAGCCTATCATGATGTAGTCTATTTCAATATAAAATAAACCCTGTATCACCAAATGTGTATATTTTCATTTACAGATGTATTCAGCAATGAAATAAATAATAACGGCACATCCAGTAAAGTTATTGTAGACTTCGCTACTCCCTTATCCTACCAACAAAGTAAATAGACGGCGAATTTACCGTTAGGCTATCAAAACAGTAAAATAATATAATGCCTTGGACGTTACCGTTAWCCACTGTCACGTTCCTGACCTGTTTTCTGTTGTTTTGTATGTGTTTAGTTGGTCAGGACGTGAGCTGGGTGGGAATTCTATGTTGTGTGTCTAGTTTGTCTGTTTCTATGTCCAGCCTAATATGGTTCTCAATCAGAGGCAGATGGTAATCGTTGTTCCTGATTGAGAATCATATATAGGAGGCTTGTTTTGTGTTGGGGTTTTGTGGGTGTTTGTTTCCTGTCTCTGTGTTTGTGTTCTGCACCAGATAGGTCTGTATCGGTTTTCACGTTTGTTATTTTGTAAGTTGTTTGTAGTGTTCACTTGATCTTTTAATTAAACATGTTGAGCACTGGCTACGCTGCACTTTGGTCCTCTCCTTCACCTATGGAAGAAAACCGTTACATCCACACTGTAAATAGTAAATGTTTTCGAATAAACCAAATAGCCAATTTGATATCACACAGTAAATATTTCAGAAGAATATCACAATTAAAAAGTAGACCTATTTACGATTCCTCCACAATGAATTCCATCCAGTTCATCATAAGAAAACTACCTAGACCAAATCATCTCCTTCATCCTCACTGATCTTCAAAGTCACGTTGTTCATGCACTAAACAAACAAAAACATAATATTTCTACCTCACAGAGTTGTTCACTCGCCCCGTAGGCTTCGGTGTGAAACTGAGAATCACAAACTGACTTCCAGTTAGTTGTGTGACATCATATGACAAGGTGACAACAAAGTCTGTACACATCGAGATACTGTAAGATTGACTACTGTACCATCCATTGATGTGTCCAGGGAAATCCAGATAAACTGGAAGTTTTCCGTCACCTTACGAAGCCATATACCGTGTTATTCAGCGGAATGTCAGCTTTCATTGAAAAAACTGTATGTTTCTAACAATTACCGTTCAGATTGTATTAATATAAATATAAACTATGCATGTTTGGCGCGTGGGTTCGTCAATCGACTTTCACATTATTTTGCTAAGGTTGTAAAAGTTATTTATCTTGTGTGTTTTCCAGCAATTTCTACCAGATGATTAAAATAATATTTTATGGGACAGTTACCAGGTAAGAAACATGAACGAATGGCTGTTATGTAGTTCCACTCTGTGTTTTGTATTGTTGGTCAATTTCTTCAACAAATGATCAGGTCTATATAATTATCAAACATACATTAGAAATGGAAAGGAAACACAGACTCTTTGTTTAAGTATTACAATTATCCTTTAGTAATACAATTGTAGGCAGAAGTTGGTACAGAGTACAGTACATGATAGCTCTCCCCAGATTCTGCAAAATGTCTTAAGACATTCTGTAACTCATATAGCCAGTCCTCCTTGCATGAGTTTCCATGGCAACAAAATTCTGAACATCAGTAGAAAGAAGGGCAAAACCAGCAATAGTCAAATTCATGTGGGCCTGCATGGAGTAGGTGATGTTATTAATCCAATCCCCTAATACTTTAATTCCAACCCCTGGGGAAGAGTGCCAATCTGAACAGTTCACCATTGCTAAGAGAAAATCCACTAGCAAAGCCATTATCTGCCTTTGCTCGTTTCACACGGCTACTGCGGTGCGCTGTAGAGTTACGCTTAGTCGCCAATAGGGTCAGCAGGGTATGGTTGCGACTTCAATTTGAGTTTGGCCTAAATAACAGCAACCATCCCACCCATTAGGCAATTGTAGGTAGCCATTTTCACCGCAAACACACATAAGCCCATTAGGAGCCCCCAATCCAGACCCTATAACGGATATCAAAATCAAATTTGTTTATATAGCACTTCTTACATCAGCTGATATCTCAAAGTGCTGTACAGAAACCCAGCCTAAAACCCCAAACAGCAAGCAATGCAGGTGTAGAAGCATGGGTATGGGTATTCCAGCTATAGAGTCAGAGAATGTTAATGCATGATTCATATTAAGGGAGGGTTCAGTAGTTGGTGGCACACCCGCGTAACTCCTACAGCTGTCTGAAAGGCCCATGGTAGTACTATCTCTACCACAAAGACAAAGTTGGGGTTCGGTTACAGGTATCAAATTATTCAAGACAGGTTCTATCTTGTTATTTCTAAATGCCAAAGGCAGTGGATGAATGGGATATTTAGGACATTCAATAGCAGAGGAGACATTATATAACTTAGAGGCATACTTCTTACCCCTAAACATAAGGGCTGGTCCTAGACTAAGGCTCTGGATGGACCCATTACTGGGGCGTATATTTCTCATTCGGGCACATGGATTGGTAAGGTGACCAGAAACCTTATGAAAGCCAATAGTATGGTTAATCGTGGTGGAATACTCTTTGGAGACATATAATTGGACGCATCTGGGTTGATTCCTAGCTGTCTTAACTTGTTGGAGGATGTATGAGAGGACACTGCATGCGGTAGGCATACTTACAGTTGAAGTTGGAAGTTTACATATACCTTAGCCAAATACATTTAAAGTCAGTTTTTCACAATTCCTGACATGTAATCCTATTCCGGTTTTAGGTCAGTTAGGATCACCACTTTATTTTAAGAATGTGAAATGTCAGAATAATAGTTGAGAGTGATTTATTTCWGCTTTTATTTCTTTCATCACATCCCCAGTGGGTCAGACGTTTTTGGTAGCATTGCCTTTAAATTGTATTTGGTAGCATTGCCTTTAAATTGTTTAACTTGGGTCAAACGTTTTGCGTCGCCTTCCACAAGCATCCCACAATACCTTGGGTGAATTTTGGCCCATTCCTCCTGACAGAGCTGGTGTAACTGAGTCAGGTTTGTAGGCCTCCTTGCTCGCACATGCTTTTTCAGTTCTGCCCACACATTTTCTATGGGATTAAGGTCAGGGCTCTGTGATGGCCACTCCAATACCTTGACTTTGTTGTCCTTAAGCCATTTTGCCACAACTTTGGAAGTATGCMTGAGGTCATTGTCCATTTGAAAGACCCATTTGCGACCAAGCTTTAACTTCTTGACTGATGTCTTGAGATGTTGCTTCAATATATCCACATAATTTTCCTTCTTCCTGATGCCATCTATTTTCTGAAGTTTTTTTATTTTATTTTATCTTTATTTAACCAGGTAGGCCAGTTGAGAACAAGTTCTCATTTACAACTGCGACCTGGCCAAGATAAAGCAAAGCAGTGAGACACAAACAACAACACAGAGTTACACATGGAATAAACAGACGTACAGTCAATAACACAATAGAAAAGTCTATATACAGTGTGTGCAAATGAGGTAAGATTAGGGAGCTAAGGCAATAAATAGGCCGTAGTGGCGACGTAATTACAATTTAGCAATTAAACACTGGAGTGATAGATGTGCAAGTGGAGATACTGGGGTGCAAAGGAGAAGAAAAAAAAAGAACAGTACGGGGGATGAAGTAGTTGGATGGGCTATTTACAGGTGGGCTATGTACAGGTGTAATGATCTGTAAGCTGCTCTGACAGCTGATGCTTAAAGTCAGTGAGGGAGATATGAGTCTCCAGCTTCAGTGATTTTTGCAATTCGTTCCAGTCATTGGCAGCAGAGAACTGGAATGAAAGGCGYCCAAAGGAGGAATTGGCTTTGGGGGTGACCAGTGACATATACCTGCTGGAGTGCGTGCTACGGCTGGGTGCTGCTATGGTGACCAGTGAGCTGAGAAGGCGGGGCTTTACCTAGCAAAGACTTATAGATGACCTGGAGCCAGTGGGTTTGGCGATGAATATGAAGCGAGGGCCAACCAACGTAAGCATACAGGTCACAGTGGTGGGTAGTATATGGGGCTTTGGTGACAAAACGGATGGCACTGTGATAGACTGCATCCAATTTGCTGAGTAGAGTTTTGGAGGCTATTTTAGAAATGACATCGCTGAAGTCAAGGATCGGTAGGATAGTCAGTTTTACTAGGGTATGTTTGGCAGCATGAGTAAAGGTCGCTTTGTTGCGAAATAGGAAAGCCGACTCTAGATTTAATTTTGGATTGGAGATGCTTAATGTGAGTCTGGAAGGAGAGTTTACAGTCTAATCAGACACCTAGCTATTTGTAGTTGTCCACGTATTCTAAGTCAGAACCGTCCAGAGTAGTGATGCTAGATGGGCGGCCAGGTGCGGGCAGCGATCAGTTGAAGAGCAAGCATTTAGTTTTACTTGCATTTAAGAGCAGGTGGAGGCCACGGAAGGAGAGTTGTATGGCAATGAAGCTCATCTGGAGGTTAGTTAACACAGTGTCCAAAGAAGGGCCAGAAGTATACAGAATGGTGTCGTCTGCATAAAGGTGGATCAGAGAATGTTATGTTATACTCACAMACATGATTCAAACAGTTTTAGAAACTTCAGAGTGTTTTCTATCCAAATCTACTAACAACATGCATATCTTATCTTCTGGGGATGAGTAGCTGGCAGTTGAATTTGGGTATGCTTTTCATCCAAAGGTGAAAATGCTGACCCCTATCCTAGAGAAGTTAATGTCTTAATCTAAATMACGGATTTCCTCTTAACATACTATTATCGTTCCTCTTATCGTTCCCCTATGCCATCGTTTGTAAATCTCAATTGTAAGTAGAAAACATTTGTTTAAGCAAATCAGCCATATAAGCAATGTTTTTTAAAAGCCAGTAAATGAGGATGAATMAACTGTTGTGCTGCCAGACAAGGCTCCGCTGATAGCCACGTGTAGCGGTGGTAAGGATTCACTCCATGCTACTGAAAATAAATATCTGCTGTTGGGACAGCTTTATGTAGGCCCTGACAGTTTGCGGCCACCGTTTGTCACCGTTATAGTGCAATTAATGTATTGTTTAGTGTTGTGTTGTGGCTTTGCTGGCATGCATCCTAAAAAATATGTTTGAGTTTTCTCCGCCAAAATGTACATGCTAAAATCGCCACTGGCTACAGGTAACTGCCAAAATAAAAGAAACACTAACATAAAATGTCATAATAGGGCATTGGGCCACCACAAGCCAGAACAGCTTCAATGGGCCTTGGCATATATTCTACAAGTGTCTGGAACTCTGTTGGAGGGATGCGACACCATTTTTTCACAATATTGTTTTGTTGATGGTGGTGGAAAACCCTGTCTCATGCGCTGCTCTAGAATCTCCCATAAGTGTTCAATTTGGTTAAGATCTGGTGATTGAGACCGCCATGGCATATGCCTTACATCGTGTTCATGCTCATCAAACCATTTCAGTGACCACCCGTGCCCTGCGAATGGGGGCATTGTCATCCTATGGGGGCATAGCCATGGTTGCCAAAATAATGGCCTGCCCAGCATTTTTATACATGACACGAAGCACGATGGGATGTTCATTGCTTAATTGAATCAGGAACCATGTGTGGAAGCACCTGCTTTCAATATACTTTGTATTCCTCATTTACTGAAGTGTTTTCTTAGCTGGCATGCCTGTTGGCAAGGTTAGCAATAATTAAATGTACTGAATAAGACTCACATTCCTTTACATTTTTACCCAGATTTTAGCAGAGATGCAGAGAAGCATGTTACATTTCTTCAACAAAATAACCACCAGTCAGAAAACAGACAGCTCAAGAGGAATGCTTATATATGCAGAAAAATATACACATTTTATACATAGAATAAAGCATACCGATTGTGGCTCTAGATTGCAGGAAAAGGCTGTTTCAGGAGTTTGAAGCATGCAAAATTGTATAACTTCCAGACCAACCCCAAGACGTCGTCACATACTTTGTGCCCCCTCAGCGCTTCAATCCTTCACAGAGCCAATTAGACACTCTCAGAGGTGAACCAAAGTGAATGCTATTTTCTCACGGAAAGACATTGTTATTTCATAACTTAACGCCTTTGTCCCGAGTCTGATCACCAATCCACCATCTAATAGAAAAGTGACTACTCTATACTATAACGGCCATGAGGCAAATCAAATAAAACAATAGATCTTACATTACATGTTCCAAACCAATAGTCCCATAATGCATTTGTTTGAACATATGTGAAAACCCCTCTTGTGCGGTTACTAATGTATCTGTACTTTTCGTGTTAGGACGCAATATGTTTCGCATGCGAAAAGCTGTCATCAAAAACCATTGATTATTAATACCTCCCATCAATACCCAATGCAACATACAGGAACTGTCCAATACAAAAGACATTCTCTGAGAATAAAGCTGTGCATGCAGTTTCTTTTGAACCAGTACATTTTTTTGGTTTAAATATAGCCATATTTATTTTATAACTTTCCCCCTGTGGAATCAGTGACTCTCGTAAAAACGCTTCCAAAAACTACAGAAAGTGTCCATAGACACATCACCTAACAAATACTAATATTCTCTTCAACTTGTAGCCTTGCGTGTGTATTATTGGCTGTCCTACAGGATTTAAAGTCAATTGTTAGGTCAGGTTTGAGGAGGAAAATATGAATTGATTTATAGTCCAGCACCACCTCTGTGTAGATACATTAGCTAGGACTGCAGCTGTGCATTTAACATCCGAGTGTATTATCATGATTCAATTCTAACAGGAACAGGAAGTGAACTGCACGAGCTTACAGCTGTATGAGCCTACAGTCTGACAAAGAAGAACACTGCCATCTGCTGGGGTAAGGTACGATGTGTAAGACCCACAGGATCAAACAGCGCTGAGTGGTGGTATTTTCTCTAGTCTTATGGATGGGTTTTTGATCATCATTGCACAATACCCTGACTTAATCAATTTCTGCTAACAATTGATTTCCAGTCAAGTTTGGGGACTTTGAGTGGTATTTGAGTGCCGTGATCTTGTTCTCGTTCTCTCTAAAGCAAAGTGTCTACCTCTACTGTGGCTGTCGTACTCTGCTCCAGTGAAGAGGTGCTCCAGTATGAAGTCAAGCAGCGTCCTCTGAAGTTTAGAGTTGTGGGTGTAGAGCAAGGGGCCCACACCTGCAAATGCTAGTTGTGGGCCGTCAAGACATCACAGAGAAAGGAATGGGGTGGGGGGATAATGCATGCAAATCGATGGGGCAGAAGCCATGAATTGTTACAATTCCGAACGGTCAGATAGCTTGCAACATTGACAAGAAGCTGCCATGTGGGTGGTTTGTTTCAGCTGAAAAAAATATATATAGACGCAACATGCAACAATTTCAAAGATTTTACTGTTACAGTTCATCTTAGGAAATCAGTCAATTGAAATAAATAAATGATGTCTTAATCTATGGATTTCATATGACTAGGAAAACAGATATACATCTGTTGGTCACAGATATCTTTAAAAAAAAAGTAGGGGCGTGAATCAGAAAACCAGTTAGTATCTGGTGTGACAACCATTTGCCTCATACAGCGTGACTCCTTCGCATAGTTGATCAGGCTGTTGATTGTGGCCTATGGAATGTTGTCCCACTTTRCTTCAATGGCTATGCAAAGTTGCTGGATGCTGGCAGTAACTGGAACACGCTGTCGTACATGTCGATCCAGAGCATCCCAAACATGCTCAAAGGGTGACATGTCTGGTGAGTATGCAGGCCATGGAAGAACTGGGAAATTTTCAGCTCGCAGGAATTGTGTACAGATCCTTGCATTATCATGCTGAAACATAAGGTGATGGCGGCGGATGAATGGCAAGACAATGGGCCTCAGGATCTCGTTACGGTATCTCTGTGCATTCAAATTGCCATCAATAAAATGCAATTGTGTTAATTGTCCGGAGCTTTTTTGGTAGCACATTTGGTTCCTTGGAAGTTGTGGGAACTTAAGTTTTTGGTTTCCCATTGGTTCTGGGAATGAAGCAATAATTGTCCTATCCGGTTAAACGGAAAGACTTTTAAATGTTCTGAGAACGGAATTGGACATTTTCATTCTTTAGGACGTTCTCTGAACGTTACTAAAGTTTTCTTGTGGTTTTTATGTAAAGTTTTCTTAACGTTCTCGAAACAATTTGAGAACATGATTTTAAATAGAACCATGAGAAAACATTAACCTGTAGGAAAAGTTATATTTTCTCAGAATGTTAAGCAAAACGTTCCATAAAAACCACAAGAAAACTTGTAACGTTCAGAGAACATTGGAATAATATTATTTAAAAACGTATACCTTCCGTTCTCAGCATCAACAAAACTCTCTCTATTCCTTATCCTGTTAAGTGTGTTCAGGTTGGTTGGACTCGCCCACCAATTGGCCACGCCTGATCTTAATAAGTGCTTGTTTCCTTTGAAACAACAAAAATTAACAACTTTGTATGCGTAAAAAAAACATGGCATTCTTTCTCCATTCTGATGATGCAGTGAACTAATTCCATAGATAGAGAACAGAGATTATAGGTTTGAATCTCACGCCTACTGTGTCCCAATTTTTTTTWAAGTGTGTTTGCATGATCAATACCTAAGGAAATTAATTTCCATGTGTCCTAAAAAGAGATAGCAGTGTTATTGAAGTTACTCAAAAGTTACTCATTACGTTGGTCGTCAAAAATGTAAATTACAAAACATACACTATACAGCACATTTGGAAAGTATTCAGACCCCTTGACTTATTCCACATTTTGTTACGTTACAACCGTATTCTAAAATGAATTAAATTGTTTTTTTCCCCCTCATCAATCTACACAAAATACCCCAAAATGACAAAGCAAAAGCAGGATTAGACATTTTTGCAAATGTATAACAAAACAAAACTGAAATATCATATTTACATAATTATTTAGACCCTTTACTCAGTACTTTGTTGAAGCACCTTTGGCAGCGATTACATCCTTGAGTCTTCTTGGGTATGACGCTGCAAGCTTGGCACACCTGTATTTGGGGAGTTTCTCCCATTTTTCTCTGCAGATCCTCTCAAGCTCMAAGGTTGGATGGGAAGCATTCCTGCACAGCTATTTTCAGGTATCTCCAGAGTTCAAGTCTGGGCTCTGGCGTTCTCAAGGACATTCAGAGAATTGTCCCGAAGCTACGCCGGAGTTGTCTTGTCTGTGTGTTTAGGGTTGTTGTCCTTTTGGAAGGTGAACCTTCGCCCCAGTCTGAGGTCCTGAGAACTCTGGAGCAGGTTTTCATCAAGGATCTCTGTACTTTTCTCTGTTCATCCTTCCCTCAATCCTGACTAGTCTCGCAGTACCTGCCGCTGAAAAACATCCCCACAGCATGATGCTGCCACCCCCATGCTTCACCATAGGGATGGTGCCAGGTTTCCTCCAGACATGACATTTGGCATTCAGGCCAAATAGTTCAATCTTGGTTTCATCAGATCAGAGAATATTGTTTCTCATGGTCTGAGTCCTTCAGATGCCTTTTGGCAAACTCCAAGCTGGCTGTCATCTGATTCCGTTACTGAGTTTGGGTAATCCAAATGTTACGTTACTGATTACAATTTTGGGCAGGTAACTAGTAACTGTAACGGATTACATTTAGAAAGTAACCTACCCAACCCTGTAAATCAGACATGATTACTCGTACTATTAACAAATCTTAATATACATTTTCAAAACACTATCAAGACTCATATGTAAACATACTCAACCACATGGTGGCGATATTTGGCACACATGCTCAGGGATGTGAGTATAGCTAACCTGTAGAGTATGGTTGTGTTTGGCCTCATGGTGGAACTGTTGGAAGAAGGTGAGCAACAGTTTTCTCTAGAATCTTTGAAAGGAAAAGTAGTTATTATTTGTATTTATTTAACATTTATTTAACTAGGCATGTCAGTTAAGAACAAATTATTTTTTACAATGACGGCCTACACAGGCCAAACCCGTACGACTATGGGCCAATACGGGACTCCCAATCACGGCCGGTTGTCATACAGCCTGGAATTGAATCAGGGTGTCTGTAGTGATGCCTCAAACACTGAGATGCAGTGACTTAGACCCCTGCGCCACTCGGGAGGTATGAGATGGGCCTATAATTTTTCACATCATCTGGATCAAGATCAGGTTTTTTAAGGAGTGGTTTAGTTACAGCCAGTTGTTTTCTAGATATTGTAGTTTAGATTTTCAATATATATTATACACTGGCAACAGCCAAAATAAATAACCTAGGAATCAGGCTTAACCTGTCATATCTGAACATTCACAGGTAGGGCAAGACTACACAGCCTTCCCTTAAAGGTGAAAACACATCCACCGAATTATGGTCTGCCGTTCGCTGACTGCGTGGTGTGTTTTAGGGACCACCCCGCCGGTGGGCGTCTGACTGCCAAATGGGTTTGCAAATTACAGCGGGCACACTGTTTAGACTGGTGGTAAGTACTCTCGGCCGTGCTATGAACCCAAAACGAATCTGAATCACAGGACTTCAAAAAGATACATATGCACTTGCAAAGATCATTTCTATATCCATCAAGGCTTGAGTATAACATTTAATCACAGTTTCTAAATTGAACACTTCATAATTTTCTTTCAACTCACACAGTTTTGACCTCAATCATAACACAGAGGCCATATAGCCCTAGGCCTCTCTCTATCCATGCTCAGATGTGTGTGTTAGAACAACATTAGAAAGGACAAAGAAACCAGACAAATGCAAACTTTGAGCGCTCCAAACTAACGACATTGGGGAAAATGACTGTAAACTCCTAAATCGAATGAAATAAACCAAAACGTATTTCTGACAAGTGTAGCATAGTTTGTGAGATCTGAAAACAATGTGTCCACTCAGAGTTAGAACGGTAAATTCATATGCATATATATTTCAGGAAAGAACAAAGATTAGCGATGTAACCACACCATAACGGTCTAGATTACTGGGAAATGATGGTGATTAACAGTAAATGCATTACTGGTGATATAATTAGCGGGGAATCAATAAACATTGAACAAACAAAGGGTATACTTAATAATTCACACAATGAAATAATGAATTTGCCCGAATTGGCAGGAGGCAGAGAGCACATAAGCTCTCACTTAGCCAAACTATCTTATTCCTATCTTTATACAAGATGCAACATTCCTTCACAAAATAAATAACCCTTTTTTACTAAGGCCAAGATTCAATAATATTAAGCCGAGGTTTTGGCAGTGTAGGAGGTGGAACTGCATTGGAGCTGTCAAATCAGTGAGCAGCGGCTCTTGCAATCATTGTCAGGAAAGCCACACCCGCCCTACTTGCGTTAGATGTTCAGAGCAAGTGTAGGCTTTATATAAATAATTACTTTCAAATTGAAAAATCKTTCAACTAAATTATGAGTATTTCTATCATCTTAAACCAGGTGTAGATTACATCTCACATTCCAGTGTTCAAACTTGTAAACAAGGCTGCAAGTGATTTCTGTTAATGCGAAATCACTTTCAATGTTAATGCGAAATCACTTGCAATGTCCTCTTTAGGTATACTGCCAGGAGCCACTTGTGGATTTGACAGCTCTAACTCAGTTCCACCTCTGACAGCATCAAAACAACAGCTATGCCGATGTCGGCCAAAGCAGATCTGATTGAATAGAGCCCAAACTTTGGAAATGCAGAAGCACCATCTGCCCTGGTTTGTTACTGGATCTATATACAGCACACAAAAACATTCCATCCTGTGAAATTATTTTGAAATGTCATTTGACCCAACACGAGATATTGCGACATGCCATCTTGGTTGTCATCTGCCCTCTCTCTCCACTTTACAGGCAAAGTTTTTTAACAGTGTTGTTTAACAGAAACTCTGGTGTTTTCTCCGCCCTGTCCACCAGACACATACTGGGCAGAGTACAGGCTCTCTCGGTGCGGGTCTGTCTTCCCTGTGTCCAGACTGCTCAGTGTTCTCAGCCTTAGCATCTGCCTCAGCTTTTGACGGAACTCCCTAGAGGCAAAGTAGTAGATGAAGGGGTCGAGGCAGCTGTTGAGGCAACTGAGGGAAAGAGTCAGCTTGTAGGCCATGTAGAGGGAGTCCCCGTAGAAGAGCCTCCGGATGGTGTGAGCCAGGAGGAGGATGTTGTTGGGAGCAAAGCAAAGTGTGAAGACCGTTAGGACGGTGACAGCAAGACGGATAGCTTTCTCTTTCTGGTTGGTCTTGGAAACTCGGGCCAGCTTGCGGATGATGCCGACGTAGCAGAATACAGTGATGCAGAACGGGATGAGGAAGAGGATGACAAACAGGGTAAGGAGGAAAGCAGCCCAGGCCTCCATTGATGGAAGCATGTCCCTCTTCAGAACGTCAAAGCAGGTGGTGATCCCGAGTTCTGGAACGTAGAAGGTCAGGTCGGTTGTCATTAATGGGTACAGGACAGATAGGACGACTGTCCACATGGCGAAACAGCCGATAACAGCGAATGACTTCCTTTCCCTGGTCTCACGGAAGAGCATGGGCCAACAGATGCCCAGGTAGCGGTCTCCACTGATGGCGGTCATAGTTAGAATTGAGCAGTACATGTTGGCAAAGAAAACCAGGGTCAGGAGCCTGTGGAAGATCAGAATATATTTAATCGTTATTCATCTGTGACAAAAGAAAGACATATTTCTCAATGAGACTGATCAGGATAAATAAATGATGATTAAAAAAATAAACAAGAATACCTGCATATGCCCGGGCCCAGGCTCCAATTATGCCCCTGCATCTGATACTTGATCTGGAAGGGCAGGACGAGGCCCAAGACCAGGTCAGTCAGGGTCAGGTTTATCATGAAGATGATGGAGGGAGTTTTGGGAGAGGTACGGAAGAGGAGAAGCCACATGGAGAGGCCATTTCCTATCAGGTTGATGACGGTGACCACGATGTAGATGATGGAGATAGCTGTGCTGGCTGTCACGTTCTGGAACAGGGACAAGGTGATGTTGTCCAGTTTGGTGCTGTTGGTACTCCAGGCCATGGTGACAATGACTTCACACAGACTACCTATGATCAGACAGACATTTAGATTATGTAAAAGGGTAGCATTGTCTTGTCTGTAGCCCAATGTACTAGCTAGTGTCGCGTGGGATCAGAACTTTTGTTTTAAAACAAGAATTGGCAGACAATAATGTGCCAATGAATTAAAGATCACCAAATATTTGTCACCACACCCTAATAGGGTAATTTCCCCCCTAATATTGTATTAAAATATGCAAATTAGTAACCATCTAATTAAATAAGCACATATTTGTATATACCGCAAATACATTTTCTTGGACACTGGATGAAGTCAGCCTAAATATTTTTGTTTAATTTTGTTATGACATTCCAGGACCGGACGTGTAAAGAGCAGATTGTGGATATTTACTTTTGTAATCTTTAAAATACTAAAGACATGTACGTAATCAGCATTTTTGGTGCATATTTCCAAATAAAATGTTATCTAGAATCAACATTTTATAAAATATCAACAACTTTGTGTATACAAGTCTGTAGAATACAATGCCTTCGCAAAGTGTTCAGACCCCTTGACCTTTTCCATATTTTGTTACGTTACATCCTTGTTCTAAAATGTATTAAATAAATAAAACTCCTCAGTAATCTACACACAATACCCCATAATGACAAAGCGAAAACAGGTTTTTAGATTTTTTTGGCAAATTAATAAAAAAAAATAAAAAAAACTGAAATACCTTAATTAAATAAGTATTCAGACCCTTTGATATGAGACTCGAAATTGAGCTCAGGAGCATCCTGCTTCCATTGATCATCCTTGAGATGTTTCTACAACTTGATTGGAGTCCACCTGTGGTAAATCCAATTGATTGGACATGATTTGGAAAGGCACACKCCTGTCTGTATATAAGGTCCCACAGCTGACAATGCACCTCAGAGCAAAAACCAAGCCATAAGGTCGAAGGGATTGTCCATAGAGTTCCGAGACAGGATTGTGTCGAGGCACAGATCCGGGGAAGGGTACCAAAACATTTCTGCAGCATTGAAGGTCCCCAAGAACACAGTGGCCTCCATCATTCTTAAATGGAAGACGTTGGGAACCAGCTAGACTCTTCCTAGAGCCGGACGCCGGGCCAAATTGAGCAATTGGGGAAGAAGGACCTTGGTCAGGGAGGTGAAAAAGAACCCGATGGTCACTCTGACAGAGCTTTAGAGTTCCTCTGTGGAGATTGGAGAACCTTCCAGAAGGAAACCATCTCTGCAGCACTCCACCAATAAGGCCTTTATGGTAGGGTGGCCAGACGGAAGCTACTCCTCAGTAAAAGGCACATGACAATCCGTTTGGAGTTTGCCAAGAGGCACTAAAAGACTCTCAGACCATGAGAAACAAGATTCTCTGGTCTGATGAAACCAATATTGAACTATTTGGCCTGAATGCCCAGCGTCATGTCTGGAGGAAACCTGGCACCATCCCTACGGTGAAGCATGGTGGTGGCAGCATCATGCTGTGGGGATGTTTTTCAGCGGCAGGGACTGAGAGACTAGTCAGGATCGAGGGAAAGATGAACAGCGCAAAGTACAGAGAGATCATTGATGAAAACCTGCTCCAGAGTGCTCAGAACCTCAGACTGTTTATCTTCCAACAGGACAATGACCCTAAGCACACAGCCAAGACATCACAGGAGTGGCTTTGGGACAATGCTCTGAATGTCCTTCAGTGGCCCAGCCAGAGCCCAGACTTGAACCCGATTGAACATCTCTGGAGAGACCTGAAAATAGCTGTGCAGCAACGCTCCCCATCCAACCTGACAGAGCTTGAGAGGATCGGCAGAGAAGAATTGCAGAACTCCCCATATAAAGGTGTGCCAAGCTTGTAGCGTCATACCCAAGAAGACTCGAGGCTGTAATCACTTACAAAGGTGTTTCAACAAAGTACTGAGTAAAGGGTCTGAATGCTTATGTAAATGTAATTTTTCAGTTGAAAAATAGATATACACTACCATTCAAAAGTTTGGGGTCACTTGAAAATGTACTTGTTTTTGCAAGAAAAGCAAATTTTTTGTCCATTAAAATAACATCAAATTGATCCGAAATACAGTGTAGACACTGTTAATGTTGTAAATTACTATTGTAGCTGGAAAAGGCAGATTTTTTATGGAATATCTACATAGGCGTACAGAGGCCCATTATCAGCAACCATCACTCCTGTGTTCCAATGGCACGTTTTGTTAGCTAATCCAAGTTTATGATTTTAAATGGCTAATTGATCGTTAGAAAACCCTAGACCAAAATAACGCAAAATCTCTAAATGTATAAGTAGTTGCAAACATGCAAATTAAGCCTAAAATGCAATGTGACTGCATACAGTTTGTTTCTTCATTGAAGTGCATTATTATTTAAACTTTCTCTTACTAAAAGCCAATATTAGGCTATACCATCGATACGTTGAAATATCATCATGTCTAGAACAGCCTTCRATCCGGAAGTCAATTCTGAATGAAAAAAGTATTAAAGGGGACAGTTAAAAACTAAGCCTGCGCTAATAGTTCTCTGGAACCACCTTCACTCTGGGAAATAACATAACTGAGAATCTCTTGTAATACTAGTCCTGTGCAAATAGGGCTTTAGGKAACAACAACTATTGTGTATGATGAACTGTATAATTTATTATAGGTGTTAGTATAAAAACATTGTCTATCAAATCTGTTTTTTTTGCATTGAGTGTCATATTTTTCTATTCTTGTGGTGACAATAATGTGTTTTTGGCTCTGGAGTGAACTTCCCATTGTAAAATACTACAACACACCACGAGGACTAAAAACACTTTCACCCAAACATATTGAGGGTGTTCATAACCACAAACCAAATGTGACTGTGTCTGCTGGTGCTTTCTATATACTATAGAACACATTTCCAGTGTTGTACAAAATATGAAATTCCAACAGTGGATCTTGGCTCTTGCACAGTAAAATCCCCCTCCATGTGCAAGTGAAGTGGCACTCTAACCTTATATGAACTATATAACCAAAACACAAGCTTTGCCAAAAGTAAATAAGTACTGTATGCATCTAAACAGAATGCATTCATTCTAACTTCAAATATAGAATGTAATATATCTGAACATTATCCCTATTTCTGAGACAAGGTACTCTGAATTGAAACAAACATTTTAGGCTTTAACAATCTTTAACAATCTCAAATTCAGATTTTGGACATTAACAGCTCAAATTTAAGTATCTCTGTATTAAGGGCTCCCGAGTGGCGCAGCGGTCTAAGGCACTGCATCTCAGTGCTAGAGGCGTCAGTACAGACACCCTGGTTTGAATCCAACCGGCTGTGATTGGGAGTCCCATAGGGCGGCACACAATTGGCCCAGCGTCGTCCGGGTTTGGCCAGTGTAGGCCGTCATTTTAAATAAGAATTTGTTCTTAACTGACTTGCCTAGTTAAATAAAGGTTACAATTAAAAATGTAAAAAGTGTAAAGCAAAGAGACAGAGCAGTACTTACCTCTGAGAATACACAGACTTGATTCAGAGAGGGGCGGTTGGGGGTTGGATGCATTGTACTGTAGCAGGTCAGGAAACGGGTGCACGTTACTGTCGAATAAGGGAAGTGCGTCATGTCTTCATATCCAACTGCTATAGGCAGGCATAACTAGTAAACAAGGTGTAATAATGTATGTGCACTCTGTTTCTGTTGGGTATTTGTTTTTCTTTTATTAGGTAAGTTGATTCAGGATACATTCTCATTTACAACAACGACCTGGAAAAAAAGTGTGCGTGTGCAATAATTAAATTCGCTCTTGCACGCCTTGTATACAATGGCATTTTCTTTTGTGGGGGGGGGGGGGTTACGTCCACAAAACTTAGTGCACTGTGTTAATAACAGATTGTAGTTTTGGGAACAGAAAACTGTATTGAGTTTGGGCTTTTTTTCTATGAGAAAATCAGCAGAATGTCGGCCCAGTTCCATCTCCAGACGCCTCACAAGTCCTCAAATGGCAGCTTCATTAAATAGTACCCGCAAAACACCAGTCTCAACGTCAACATTGAAGAGGCGACTCCGGGATGCTGGCCTTCTAGGCAGAGTTCCTCTGTCCAGTTTCTGTGTTCTTTTGCCCATCTTCATTTTTTTTTTTTATTGGCCAGTCTGAGATATGTTTTTTTCTTTGCAACTCTGCCTAGAAAGCCAGCATCCCGGAGTCGCCTCTTCACTGTTAACGTTGAGACTGGTGTTTTGCGGGTACTATTTAATGAAGCTGCCAGTTGAGGACTTGTGACGCATCTGTTTCTCAAACTAGACACTCTAATGTACTTGTCCTCTAGCTCAGTTGTGCACCGGGGCCTCCCACTCCTCTTTCTATTCTGGTTAGAGACAGTATGCGCTGTTCTGTGAAGGGAGTAGTAAACTGCGTAGTATTTTATCTTCAGTTTCTTGGCAATTCCTCCCATGGAATAGCCTTCATTTCTCAGAACAAGAATAGACTGACGAGTTTCAGAAGAAAGCTCTTTTGAGCCTGTAATCAAACCCATAAATGTTGATGCTCCAGATACTCAACTAGTCTAAATAAGGCCAGTTTTATTGGTTCTTTAATCAGAACAACAGTTTTCAACTGTGCTAACATAATTGAAAAATGGTTTTCTAATGATAAATAAGCCTTTTAAAATGATAAACTTGGATTAGCTAACACAACGTGCCATTAGAACACAAGAGTGATGATAATGGGCCTCTGTACGCCTATGTAGATATTCCATAAAGAATCTGCCCGTTTCCAGCTACAATAGTCATTTACAACATTAACACAGTCTACACTGTATTTCTGATCAATATGATGTTATTTTAAGGTACAAAAATTWGCTTTTCTTTCACAAACAAGTACATTTCTAAGTGACTCCAAACTTTTGAACGGTAGTGAATGTGTGTGGAGTGTATGTGTTTGCGAATGCTGTGTGTGTGTCTCTTCACAATCCACGCTGTTCCATAAGGTGCAGTTTTAGCAGTGTTTTTAAAATTCTGATTTTACTGCTTGACTGTGTTACARGATACYGAATAGAGTTCCATGTAGTCATGGCTCTATGTAGTACTGTGTGTTTCCTGTAGTCTGTTCTGGACTGTGAAGAGACCTCTGGTGGCATGTCTTGTGGGGTATGTATGGGTGTCTGAGCTGTGCGCTAGTTGCTTAAACAGGCACCTCTGTGATTTCAACATGTKAATACCTCTCACAAAGACAAGCAGTGATGCAATCAAGCTCTCCTCCACCCTGAGCCAGGAGAGATTGACATGCATATTATCAATTGGGTGGAGGCCGGCTAGTGGTGACTGTTTAACAGTCTCATGGCCTGGAGATAGAAGTTGTTTATCAGTCTCATCTGTCCCAGCTTTGATGCAACTGTACTGTCACCGCCTTCTAGATGGTAGCGGGGTGAACACACCTCCAGCCTGTCAGTGATTTAACCAAGCAARAGACCAGCGAGCAACAAACCCATCCTCACAACATCAATGCTAGCCAAGATATTTAGAAATAATGTCACTATATATTAACAAACAATTATATGTACAGTATATAAAATAATAATATAATAACAAGTAGTACAAATAATAAGTAATAATGTAATAAACATTATTACAATATAGAGTTACAAAGTAAGGTCGCTCTCACTCTAAAGATGCCGGTATTTTGCAGAGTTAAATTAACTATATATCAGTAGACAGCTGCATACATGTACTTTCACAGTTACAGTGAGAAATGTAATTGATGACTAGTACGACTTTATACACACAGGTCTAAACATTGAACTGGATGAGTGGATAAAAACTCTATGAATGAAAAGAGAACCATGTAGAAATCTTAGGAGAGCAGAGATATACTTGACATATTATAAAAAATATTGACCAAAAATCTTAAAGTTGTCATGAAAGGTCACTCTTCTTGTGTTGTCACAATAACCCCATGATTATAGAATACGGTAAAAGCTGAACTCTTGCTAGCAACAGGAAGACAGCCCATGCCTGCCCATGAGCAGACATCTCGTGAATCTGGTGAACAACAATGAAGAAAGCACACTGTTCTCTGTTCCCACTTCAGTCTCATAACATTTCACAGTTGTAAGCAGTTAGCTAGATCTTGCTCGCCCACTCTCCACACACAGATTACAGATCTGACACGTCTGTGGTCATTCCACAAATAGAGTGCATTTTGTGTATGTCTAAGATTGTCTGTGCATTTTGATGAAAAACTCAAAACTCCAATAGCACTGTTTTCTTAAAAATAAAAATAAAAATTTCTCTGAAAATGTCAAACTTCTGGGAAAAWTTTTATCCATTGAACCACAAGATGTTCCCATGTTTTCACACACAAAAAAAAAAAAAGTCAAATCATAAAATTAATAGTCAAATCATAGAGCAAAACAGGTGAGCTGGTTCTACTCTTTCGGACATTTTCTAGTTGTGTTTTGTAGTGAAAAACTGAGCGCGTAAAGAATAACATGTCAACACTGTTACCCATAGATAGACAGGCTAGACATTTTGTAACAAGTTGAAATATTGTTGTTAAGTTTGCATTCAATTTCCCCTCCCTGTTGCACACAACAAGCTTCAATGGCTGATTTAAGAAGAAATTGTCAACCTTTTCACGGTCCACACTCACTTTCATAGTCACTTTTATATACATTTTTCTTAATTTAAACTCTTGAGATGGGATGTTTATGAAGTTGAACATGTGTTTTTTATGATATGTTACAATTTATGAAATAAATTGTTATTTTGGCCAAAATTACACAACCCAAAAGGCACTCTATTTGACATTTAATCCTAGTAAAAATTCCCTGTCTTAGGTCAGTTAGGATCACCACTTTATTTTAAGAAAGTGAAATGTCAGAATAATAGTAGAGAGAATTATTTATTTAAGCTTTTTATTTCTTTCATCACATTCCCAGTGGGTCAGAAGTTTACATACACTCAATTAGTATTTGGTAGCATTGCCTTTAAATTGTTTAACTTGGGTCAAACGTTTTTGGTAGCCTTCCACAAACTTCCCACAATAAGTTGGGTGAATTTTGGCCCATTCCTCCTGACAGAGCTGGTGTAACTGGGTCAGGTTTGTAGGCCTCTGTGCACGCCCACACTTTTTCAGTTCTGCCCACAACATTTCTATAGGATTGAGGTCAGGGCTTTGTGATGGCCACTCCAATACCTTGACTTTGTTGTCCTTAAGCCATTTTGCCACAACTTTGGAAGTATGCTTGGGGTCATTGTCCATTAGGAAGACCCATTTGCGACCAAGCTGTAACTTCCTGACTGATGTCTTGAGATGTTGCTTCAATATATCCACATCATTTTCTTACCTCATGATGCCATCTATTTTGTGAAGTGCACCAGTCCCTCCTGCAGCAAAGCACCCCCACAACATGATGCTGCCACCCCAGTGCTTCACGGTTGGGATGGTGTTCTTCGGCTTGCAAGCCTCCCCCCTTTTTCCTCCAAACATAACGATGGTCATTATGGCCAAACAGTTCTATATTTGTTTCATCAGACCAGAGGACATTTCTCCAAAAAGTACAATCTTTGTCCCCATGTGCAGTTGCAAACCGTAGTCTGGCTTTTTGATGGTGGTTTTGGAGCAGTGGCTTCTTCCTGGCTGAGCGGCCATAAAGGTTATGTCTATATAGGACTCGTTTTACTGTGGATATAGATACTTTTGTACCTGTTTCTTCCAGCATCTTCACAAGGTCCTTTGCTGTTGTTCTGGGATTGATTTGCACTTTTCGCACCAAAGTACYTTCATCTCTAGGAGACAGAACGCGTCTCCTTCCTGAGCGGTATGACGGCTGTGTGTTCCCATGGTGTTTATAATTGCTTACTATTGTTTGTACAGATGAACATGGTACCTTCAGGCGTTTGGAAATTGCTCCCAAGGATGACCCAGACTTGTGGAGGTCTACAAAAAAAAATCTGAGGTCTTGGCTGATTTCTTTTGATTTTCACATTTTCCCACTGAGTTTGAAGGTAGGCCTTGAAATACATCCACAGGTACACCTCCAATTGACTCAAAATGGTGTCAATTAGCCTATCAGAAGCTTCTAAAGCTATGACATAATTTTCTGGAATTTTCCAAGCTGTTTAAAGGCACAGTCAACTTAGTGTATGTAAACTTCTGACCCACTGGAATTGTGATACAGTGAATTATAAGTGAAATAATCGGTCTGTAAACAATTGTTMTAAAAATGATTTGTGTCATGCACAAAGTAGATGTCCTAACCGACTTGCCAAAACTATAGTTTCCTAACAAGAAATTTGTGGGGTGGATGTTAAACATGTTTTAATGACTCCAACCTAAGTGTCTGTAAACTTCCGACTTCAACTGTACGTCCTACCATGCAGCTTTCACCTTTCTCACCACATCCTTGCACACCTCCAGCTTGTGAGTTTTTTAACCAAGCAACACCCCAGTGAGCAGCAAACCCATCCTCACAACATCAACATCAGACACAATGCTAGACAAGTTATTTTGAATTAATGTCACTATATATTATAACAAACAATCATATTTACAATGTGTAAAATAATGCAACAATAAGTAATATTCAAAAGTAATGTAATTATTATTACAATATACTGTAGATCCACAAACTAAGGTTGCTCTCACTCTAAAGATGCCGGTATTTTGCAAAGTTAAATGAATTAGATATAAAAGTAGACAGCTGTGTTCATGTACTTTCATAGTTACAGCGAGGCAAGTCATTAATGACGAGCATGACTTTATACACATGGCACACCGCACAGGTCTAAACATTAAACTGGAGGAGAGCAGAAATACGCTTAACATATAATTTAAAAAAAAGTCAAGTTATCATGAAAGGGCACGCCTCCTGTCTCATCACAATAACCCAATGATTATAGGATCCGGTAAAAGCTGAACTCTTGCTATCAACAGGAAGACAGCCCATGCCTGCCCTTGAGCAGACATCTCGTGAATCTGGTGAACAACAATGAAGAAAGCACACTGTTCTCTGTTCCCACTTCAGTCTCATAACATCACATTTCACAGCTGTAAGCAGTTAGCTAGATCTTGCTCGCTGACTCTCCACACACAGATTACAGATCTGACTCACATCTGTGAAAAGGGTCATTCCACAAATAGAGTGCCTTTTGTGTACCTCTGAGATGGTGTGTACATTTAGATGAAACACTCAAAATTRCAATAACACTGTGATTTCTTTCAAATCATTTGTTTGTTGTCTCTGAAAATGTCATACTTCTGGGAAGATTTTAATCCACTCAAACCAAGATTTTCCTAACTTTTCCCCATCATTGTAAAGCCCTCAGGTTTAAAATAAACCCTCTAATGTGAACTAAACTCTCGCTTTAATATGGTAAAACTATTCCCTTTAAAAAAAAATGTTTTAAAGCGACATTGAACTTCTAATAGTCAAATCATAGAGCAAAACAGGTGAGCTGGTTCTACTCTTTCGGACATTTTCTATTTGTGTTTTGTAGTGAAAAACTGAGCGCGTCAAGAATAACATGTCAACACTGTTACCCATAGATAGACAGGCTAGACATTTTGTAACAAGTTSAAATATTGTTGTTAAGTTTGCATTCAATTTCCCCTCCCTGTTGCACACAACAAGCTTCAATGGCTGATTTAAGATGAAATTGTCAACCTTTTCACGGTCCACACTCACTRTCATAGTCACTTTTATATACATTTTTCTTAATTTAAACTCTTGAGATGGGATGTTTATGAAGTTGAAAATGTGTTTTTTATGATATGTTACAATTTATGAAAGAAATTGTTATTTTGGCCAAAATTACACAACCCAAAAGGCACTCTATTCACAGAATGACCCAAGAGCAATGTATCACCAACTGGATATGGCATAGATAAAGGAAGACAGAGCAGTACTTGTCTGAGAATACACATACTCGAGTCAGATAGGGGCGGTTGGTGTATGGATGCAATGGTACTGTAGAGGGTCAGGAAATAGGTGCACATTACTTTAGAAAAGGGGAAGTGCGAAATTTCTTCATATCCAACTATTTTGCCACCATGGGCATGCAACACTAATAAACAAGGTGTACATAGTGCACTCTGTTTGGTATTTGCTTTTCTTTTATTAGGTAAATTGATTGAGGACACGTTCTCATTTATAACAGCAACCTAGAAAAAAATAGCTGGCAACAACATTGCAAATCCCAAACATTTGGGACTTCTCAAACAAATATGAAAGTGTGTGGCGATTACCCAGAGAGGGCATGACAAGCTAGCTTGAAGTCTATCTTCTTCCCAGAGAAGTACAGTTAAAGTCGAAAGTTTACATACACCTTAGCCAAATACATTTAAAACTCAGTTTTCACAATTCCTGACATTTAATCCTAGTAAAAATTCCATGTCTTAGGTCAGTTAGGATCACCACTTTATTTTAAGAATGTGAAATGTCAGAATAACAGTATAGAGAATGATTTATTTCAGCTTTTATTTCTTTCATCACATTCCCAGTGGGTCAGAAGTTTACATACACTCAATTAGTATTTGGTAGCATTGCCTTTAAATTGTTTAACTTAAGTCAAATGTTTTGGGTAGCCTTCCACAAGCTTCCCACAATAAGTTGGGTGAATTTTGGCCCATTCCTCCTGACAGAGCTGGTGTAACTGGGTCAGGTTTGTAGGCCTCCGTGCACGCCCACACTTTTTCAGTTCTGCCCACAACATTTCTATAGGATTGAGGTCAGGGCTTTGTGATMGCCACTCCAATACCTTGACTTTGTTGTCCTTAAGCCATTTTGCCACAACTTTGGAAGTATGCTTGGGGTCATTGTCCATTTGGAAGACCAAGCTTTAACTTCCTGACTGATATCCACATAATTTTCTTTCCTCATGATGCCATCTATTTTGTGAAATGCACCAGTCCTTTCTGAAGCAAAGCACCCACACAACATGTTGCTGCCACCCCTGTGCTTCACGGTTGGGATGGTGTTCTTCGGCTTGCAAGCCTCCCCCTTTTTCCTCCAAACATAACGATGGTCATTATGGCCAAACAGTTCTATTTTTGTTTCATCAGACCAGAGGACATTTCTCCAAAAAGTACAATCTTTGTCCCCATGTGCAGTTGCAAACCGTAGTCTGGCTTTTTTTATGGCAGTTTTGGAGCAGTGGCTTCTTCCTTGCTGAGTGGCCGTTCAGGTTATGTCGACATAGGACTCGTTTTACTGTGGATATAGATACTTTTGTACCTGTTTCCTCCAGCATCTTCACAAGGTCCTTTGCTGTTGTTCTGGGATTGATTTGCACTTTTCGCACCAAAGTACGTTCATCTCTAGGAGACAGAACGCGTCTCCTTCCTGAGCGGTATAACGGCTGTGTGGTCCCATGGTGTTTATACTTGCGTACTATTGTTTGTACAGATGAATGTGGTACCTTCAGGCGTTTGGACATTTCTCCCAGGAATAAACCAGAATTGTGGAGGTCTACAATAATTTTTCTGAGGTCTTGGCTGAATTCTTTGATTTTTCCATGATGTCAAGCAAAGAGGCACTGAGTTTGAAGGTAGGCCTTCAAATACATCCACAGGTACATCTCCAATTGACTCAAATTATGTCAATTAGCCTATCAGAAGCCTCTAAAGCCATGACATKATTTTCTGGAATTTTCCAAGCTGTTTAAAGGCACAGTCAACATAGTGTWTGTAAACRTCTGACCAACTGGAATTGTGATACAGTGAATTATAAGTGAAATAATCTGTCTGTAAACAATTTTTGTAAAAATMACTTGTGTCATGCACAAAGTAGATGTCCTAACCGACTTGCCAAAACGATAGTTTATTAAGAAGAKATTTGTGGAGTGGTTGAAAAATGAGTTTTAATGACTCCAACCTACGTGTATGTTAACTTCCGAGAACTGTAGATAAAGAACTGCATTTGAGCRCTTATGGTGATAAAGACAGAGAATCTACAGATCTCATTGTATTGGAAAACATTGAAATTGTGAGATAGGCACATAGACACGTGTGTACGTCAATACATGAGCACGCATGAGGTCTTTATTCCTGTCTGCACGATGTACTGAGAACCCAGATAGCTGAATAGACATGGAAAGAATATCCAGAGACAGCCATGTTTCCGTGAAACAGAGTATGTTACGATCTCTCTGGAAGGAGATCCTTGCCCTGAGGATGCCTGGTTGTTCTTTAAAAGTGCTTTCCACACCATCTTAAATAAGCATGCCCCTTTCAAAAAATGTAGAACTAAGAACAGAAATAGCCCTTGGTTCACTCCAGACTTGACTGCCCATGACAAGCACAAAAACATCCTGTGGCGTACTGCACTAGCATCGAATAGTCCCCATGATATTCAACTTTTCAGGGAAGTRAGGAACCAATATACACAGTCAGTTAAGAAAGCTAAGGCTAGCTTTGTCAAACAGACATTTGCATCCTGTAGCACTAACTCCCCAAATTTTTGGGACACTGTAAAGTTCATGGAGAATAAGAGCACATCCTCCCAGCTGCCCACTGAATTGAGGATGGGAAACACTGTCACCACCGATAAATCCACGATAATCGAGAATTTCAATAACTATTTCTCTATGGCTGGCCATGCTTTCCACCTGCCTACCCCAACCCCGGCCAACAGCTCTGCACCCCCGCAGCAACTGGCATAAGCCCCCCCCGCTTCTCCTTCACCATAATCCAGACAGCTGATGTTCTGATAGAGCTGCAAAATCTGGATCCCTACAAATCAGCTGGGCTAGACAATCTGGACCCTCTCTTTCTAAAATGTTCAACCTCTCTTTCGTATCGTCTGAGATTTKTAAAGATTGGAAAGCGGCCGTGGTCATCCCCCTTTTCAAAGGGGGAGACACTCTAGACCCAAACTGTTACAGACCTATATCTATCCTGCCTATATCTATCCTGCCTTGCCTTTTTAAAGTCTTCGAAAGCCAAGTGAACAAACAGATCACCGACCATTTAGAATCCCACCGTACCTTCTCAGSTATGCAATCCGGTTTCCGAGCTGGTCACGAGTGCACCTCAGCCACGCTCAAGGTCCTAAACGATATCATAACCGCCATCGATAAAAGACAATACCATGCATCATCAACCTGGACAAGGCTTTRGACTCTGTCAATCACCGTATTCTTATCGGCAGACTCAACAACCTTGGTTTCTCTAATGACTGCCTCGCCTGGTTCACTAACTACTTCTCAGAGTTCAGTGTGTCAAATCAGAGGGCCTGTTATCCGGACCTCTGGCAGTCTCTATGGGGGTGCCACAGGGTTCAATTCTTGGGCCGACTCTTTTCTCTGTATTTATCAATGATGCGGGTGATTCTCTGATCCACCTCTACGCAGACGACACCATTATGTATACATCTGGCCCTTCTTTGGACACTGTGTTAACACTGTGCTAACCCTAACCTCCAAACAAGCTTCAATGCCATACAACACTCCTTCCGTGGCCTCCAACTGCTCTTAAATGCTAGTAAAATGAAATGCATGCTCTTCAACCGATCGCTGCCTGCACCCACCCGCCTGACTAGCATCACTACTCTGGACAGTTCTAACTTAGAATATGTGGACAACTATAAATACCTAGGTGTCTGGCTAGACTGTAAACTCTCCTTCCAGACTCATATTAACCTTTCTGGGAAGGGGGTTCRGCTAGCGGAACACCTGGCCTACAGCCAGTGAAATTGCAGGGCGCCAAAATCAAACAACAGAAATCTCATAATTAAAATTCCTCAAACATACAAGTACTATACACCATTTTAAAGATAAACTTCTTGTTAATCCAGCCGCTGTGTAAAATTTCAAAAAGGCTTTACGGCGAAAGCACACCATGCGATTATGTTAGGACAGCGCCTAGCCACAAAACCATACAGACATTTTTCAGCCAAGGAAAGGTGTCACAAAAATCAGAAATAGCGTTAAAATTAATCACTTACCTTTGATGATCTTCATCTGGTGGCACTCCCAGGACTCCATGTTACACAATAACTGTTAGTTTTGTTCGATAAAGTTCATCTTTATGTCCAAAAACCTCCTTTTTGTTCGCACGTTTAGTTCAGTAATCCATATGTACAAAGCGCGGGCACAACATCCAGACGAAAAGTCAAAAAAGTTCCATTAAAGTTCGTAGAAACATGTCAAAAGATGTTTCTAATCAATCCTTAGGGTGTTTTTATCATAAATATTCAATAATGTTTCAACCGGACAATACCGTTTTCAGGGAACGGCCGTCGCGCTCACGGCCACACGCGATAAACAACTCATGGCTTTCAGCTGAGCCACTTACTCTGAGTGCTCTTATTCTCTCCCCTTTCACAATAGAAGCCTGAAACAACTTCTAAAGACTGTTGACATCTACTGGAAGCCTTAGGAAGTGCAWTCTGACCCCACAGACACTGGATTTTCGATAGGCATTCACTTGAAAACTACAAACCTCAGAATTCCCACTTCCTGATTGAATTTTTCTCAGGTTTTCGCCTGCCATATGAGTTCCGTTATAGTCACAGACATTATTTTAACAGTTTTGGAAACTTTAGAGTGTTGTCTATCCAAATCTACTATTATATGCTTAGTCTAGCTTCTGGGCCTGAGTAACAGGCAGTTTACTTTGGGCACGCTTCTCATCCAAACTTCCCAATGCTGCCCCCTATCTTAAGCATCTCCAATCCAAAATAAAATCTAGAATCGGCTTCCTATTTCGCAAACAAAGCCTCCTTCACTCATGCTGCCAAACATACCCTTGTAAAACTGACTATCCTACCGATCCTTAACTTCGGCGATGTCATTTACAAAATAGCCTCATACAGTCTATCACAGTGCCATCCGTTTTGTCACCAACGCCCCATATACTACCCACCACTGCGATCTGTATACTCTCATTGGCTGGTCCTCGCTACATATGCATCGCCAAACCCACTGGCTCCAGGTCACCTATAACTCTTTGCTAGGTAAAGCTCCGCCTTATCTCAGCTCACTGGTCACCATAGCAACACCCACCCGTAGCACTCGCTCCAGCAGGTATAATTCACTGGTCATCCCCAAAGCCAACACCTACTTTGGCCGCCTTTCCTTACAGTTCTCTGCTGCCAATGACTGGAATGAATTGCAAAAATTACTGAAGTTGGACACATATCTCCCTCACTAACTTTAAGCATCAGCTGTCAGAGCAGCTTACCAATCGCTGCAGCTGTACACAGCCCATCTGTAAATAGCCCATCCAACCAACTACCTACCTCATCCCATATGTTTTTCTGCTCTTTTGCACACCAGTATTTCTACTTGCACTTCCTCATCTGCACATCTATCACTCCAGTGTTAATTTCTAAATTGTAATTACGTCGCCACTATGGCCTATTTACTGCCTTACTTCATTTGCACACACTGTATACAGATTTTTCTATTGCGTTATTCACTGTAAGTTAGTTTATCCCATGTGTAACTCTGTGTTGTTTTTGTCGCACTGCTTTGCTTTATCTTGGCCAAGTCGCAGTTGTAAATGAGAACTTGTTCTCAACTGGCCTACCTGGTTAAATAAAGGTGAAATAAAAATAAAAACATTGTTGGTTTGGGGCTCGTAAGTAAGCATTTCACTGTAAGGTGACCTGTTGTATTCGGCGCATTTGACTAATACAATTTGATTTGAAATGTATTAACTAGGTTGAAGGCCGACTGGTCAAGCTCTGTTTTTATCATGACTTCGAAATACTGAGTTTCTACTTATCATTAAACATATTCTGACTTACATGTACACAGTAGGAAATAGGTCATTTTATGCAGTCAGTAGCCTACATATGATTCCATTTTAAATTTGGCTCCCCAGTGCGGGCTGACTTCCAGGCTATTTTGACACATCTGGCAGTTCCTTCTCTTCCTAGCCTGTCACGTGGCATGGTTTCCATAGTAACGTATCAGTTTTGGTTGTTTTGATGCGTTGCTGGACTTGAAGCAAACTGTGGATGTGCTAGCAACAAACAAGCACGTTACGTGTAGATATAGCTAGCGAACTAGCTAAACTATTGTTATATTTTTACAGTAGCAAGCTTTCTAGCTAGTTAACCGTTCCCGAAACGTAGCTAGCAAGGTACTGAAAGGTAAGCCCAACGTTAGCTAGCTAGCTAGCTTTGGCTATCAGTGTCATGATTAAGTTAGCTACGTTAGCTAACTAGCTAGCAAACAGGCTCCTTAATAACTAATATGTAACTAACAGTAACGTTAATCTAACTAAGGTTAGCTAGCTAAATTATATAATATGCTAAATTATCTCCAGGCTAACGTCACTGTGGTTACTCAAATTAACTAGCGAACGTAGCTAGGTCCTTCTAATAMATTTATTTCGGTGTGGCACCATGCTATGTCGTGACCCCTTTGAAAAGTTTAGTTAATCTTGTTTCAATGTTCTAGAGTTGGTGGCCAAAGCGGGCCAGTGAGGAGGTCAGAATGTCGGGCGACCTGGTAGGAGTGTGGGAAGTGGCCCTGAGCGATGGAGTCCATCGGATTGAGTTTGAACATGGCACAACCACTGGGAAAAGGGTAATCTACATAGACGGAAAGGTAAAACTTGATAAATAATGGTAATAATGTTACACTTAACCCTATTTATTAGACAAGCAGACAAAACGTCAAGCATCAACAAACTCGGAGAATCTTTCCCACTCACTCAACTCACTCCCTCTCTCTGTTTGAGATTGAGTGGTAGCTTCTCTTGATCTCCCTCAATGGCAGTCGCATTCAGAGTACCATTTGACATGTCAGCCTTTGCCATGTTGTGTGTGTGTGTGTGTGTATGTATATTCGCTTACAATTACTACTCGGGTACTGTCAAAAAAGTAAATGTAGGCATTTTGAATGTAGGTCCAATATTATAACAGTATGACAATAACATAGAATCACACTGAATTATTGGACCTCTTGCATTTGTCCCTTTGCCCAGGAAATTGTAAGAAGAGACTGGATGTTCAAGCTGGTGGGAAAGGAGACCTTCAACGTGGGAAGTGCGGCCACCAAAGCGACCATTAACATTGATGCAGTGAGCGGCTTTGCTTACGAATACACCCTGGAGATCAATGGAAAGAGCCTGAAAACGTACATGGAGAACCGCTCCAAAGTCACCAACACTTGGCTGCTCAACCTGGACGGCATCGACTGCAGGGTCGTCCTGGGTAAGATATTTCCTCTCCCCAGCTTTTAATGCAAACATACAGTATGTCAACTACTATAAGAGCGTCTGCTAAATGACTTAAATGTAAATGTACTATAAGGGAAAACTGGTATTGATGGTGGCCTCCATTAACACATTGTCTGCCTGACTTTTTGAGCCATTGAGATTTATTTACAAAGTGCCAAAGATTGCTGTGACAATGTTTGTATTTTGTGGATGTTTGCAAAGCACCTCCCATAAAATATAAATTACATCAAATTACTCAAGTCTGAATGCTGATAGGCTATGTCAGCCACTCCGGAACTTCAAAYTGAAATAGATGGGTTCAAAATAAACTTCACTGTTTTTAAAATGTCCCAAGGTAACGTTAGGTCTGACTTGTCGTAACACAATGAAAGGCAATGGTGCTAAACCAAATTTGTCACAGACCCATGTGTTAGGTTATTGGTTGTTGCATTTGTTAGTTTGAGGATATGGAACTAGCTAGGCTATAGTACCTTTGATGGTTCACTATTGAACAGAGTGGGCATGACTGTAAAAACATTCACTCCTAGTGTGGTTAGTATAGTGTTAGCCTATTTCTTTATGCTACAGCCCTTAAAACTCGTGCCCCTCAACAATCAAAACAAAGACCACCTGAATTGACTGGACTATTTACAATAGCAACACTTATCTTCCACTGGTGCTATGTCATGGATGAGGCTGTTTTTTTTATAGCCTCTAAACTCCACACCACCATCCTAGMGCTTATGGAAAACAGTAGGCCTTGTAACTGTTCCAGACTGGGAAAGACAGGTAGCCCAGAGGTTAAGGAGGTGGGCCAGTAACCAGAGGGTTGCCAGTTCCAATCCTAGGTCTGAGGGGGAAACCGAGAGCTGGATGAGAGCTGGCAAATGGAGATGCCATCACCTGCTGTTGTGCCCTTGAGCAAGGCACCTCTCACCTAAAACTGCGCTTCCGAGTGGCACAGCGGTCTAAGGCACTGCATCTCAGTGCTAGAGGTGTCAAAAAACAGACTCTGGTTCGATCCCGGGCTGTATCACAACTGGCTGTGATCGGGTGTCCCATAGGGCGGCGCACAAATGGCCCAGCGTCGTCCGGGTTTGGGGAGGGTTTGGCCGGAGTAGGCCGTCATTGTAAAAAAAATAAAAAATGCTCCAGGGGCTCATTTCTAAGGCCAAATTCTTATTTTTCGGGTTCATTTGGCACTTTGCCACCTGTCCTCTACACCACTGCTCAGATAAGTTCAGATATCAGGTGATACTGTCCCATTTTCTAAGAATTGGCTCAGATGGGTTGGCCGGTCTAGCGGTAATACCGCAGCGTCTACAGTGTCAGCATAGGTTCGAATCCGGCCTACTTTCCCCACTGTTATACTCTCACTATCTGTTTTAATAAAGTCTGAAAATACCTTAAAAAAATACATATATTTTACCATTGCGTGTAATAATGTAAAAAAAACTGAAGACACCACGTAATTTTTGGACACATTTTATTGACACGGTAGCGCCACGGATACGGCAGCTTCATGCTCATTAGCAAAATAGTGTAGAAGCAATTGCCTGACTGTAAACCATTTTAGGTYGCTAGCTAATCATCTTGGCTAACTGTGGGGGGAAACAATTCACTTATTTACCATTAATTAACCACTGCAAATGCATTTGCTAACAAACACGACGCTGTCTCCAAAGTCAAGGTTTCTCCAGCAATATTTACTTGACGTTCTTTGACGTCTCCACTTTACAAGCTCAGGATCCACTTGTGTTGGTAGGCAGTTAATTGTATGTGTTCCTTGATTGTATTTGGCAACCCTGTCCCTGTATTCATAGAGAGAAGCAACTGGTTGGCGTGAAAATGGGCGCAGTCGGCTCGTTGACGCAGCTGATTTGTAGAGGCCCCCCATCTTGGCGGTGTGATCATTTTTATAATTTTTAGGCRAATTTCCTGCAATTCTACATGGAGCGGATTTTTTAAAATTCAGTTTCAGAAGCAAATTTTCTACAATTCTACACATTTTGACAGGCAGCTGAGAGAAAATTTTGTAATTTTAAAGSTACTTTCCTGCAATTCTATGCATTTTGCCATGGATAATTCTGTATTATTTTGCTCAAACAAAATAAATACTGCTCAATTTTATTTTAGAATATTATTTTGGGAATTTTCTATTCTCCCTGACTGTCTAGCTTTTATTTTGGTGATTGTTAGTTCTCAAAGACTATATTGTAAAAAAAWATATATACAGTTGAAGTCGGAAGTTTACATACACTTAGGTTGGAGTCATTAAAACTCGTTTTTCAACCACTCCACACATTTCTTGTTAACAAACTAAAGTTTGTCAAGTCAGTTAGGACATCTACTTTGTGCATGACACAAGTAATTTTTCCAACAATTGTTTACAGATTATTTCACTGTATCACAATTCRAGTGGGTCAGAAGTTTACATACACTAAGTTGACTGTGCCTTTAAACAGCTTGGAAAATTCCAGAAAATGATGTCATGGCTTTAGAAGCTTCTGATAGGCTAATTGACKTAATTTGAGTCAATTGGAGGTGTACCTGTGGATGTATTTCAAGGCCTACCTTCAAACTCAGTGCCTCTTTGCTTGACATCATGGGAAAATCTAAATAAATCAGCCAAGACCTCAGATAATAAATTGTAGACCTCCACAAGTCTGGTTCATCCTTGGGAGCAATTTCCAAATGCCTGAAGGTACCACGTTCATCTGTACAAACAATAGTAAGCAATTATAAACACCATGGGACCACGCAGCCGTCATACCGCTCAGGAAGGAGACGCGTTCTGTCTCCTAGAGATTAACGTACTTTGGTGCGAAAAGTGCAAATCAATCCCAGAACAACAGCAAAGGACCTTGTGAAGATGCTGGAGGAAACAGGTACAAAASTATCTATATCCACAGTAAAACGAGTCCTATAGGGACATAACCTGAAAGGCTGCTCAGCAAGGAAGAAGCAACTGCTCCAAAACCGCCACAAAAAAGCCAGTCTACGGTTTGCAACGGCACATGGGGACAAAGATCATACTATTTGGAGAAATGTCCTCTGGTCTGATGAAACAAAAATAGAACTGTTTGGCCATAATGACCATCGTTATGTTTGGAGGAAAAAGGGGGAGGCTTGCAAGCCGAAGGACACCATCCCAACCGTGAAGCACGGGGGTGGCAGCATCATGGTGTGGGGGTGCTTTGCTGCAGGAGGGAAGCTTGTGGAAGGCTACCCGAAACATTTTACCCAAGTTAAACAATTTAAAGGCAATGCTACCAAATACTAATTGAGTGTATGTAAACTTCTGACCCACTGGGAATGCGATGAAAGAAATAAAAGCTGAAATAAATAATTCTCTCTACTATTATTCTGACATTTCACATTATTAAAATAAAGTGGTGATCCTAACTGATTTAAGACAGGGAATTTTTACTCYGATTAAATGTCAAGAATTATGAAAAACTGAGTTTAAATGTATTTGGCTGAGGTGTATGTAAACATCCGACTTCAACTGTAGGTCATTATCTTTTCTACATAATTTATATCTGGTTTTAGTTGTTTCAGTTTACACTGAATGGGTCCCCCCCACTGTTTGGATTTAGGTGACCCGAAAAAAACACTTAGGTGGACCACAAAAGCATTTCAATGGCATAAAAATCCCTGAGTCCATCACCCTTGCTCTCAGAAACAATTGAAGTGTTATGCACACTACCCTTAAATGTCACATCTACTTTAAATTAACAGTTTAATTGAATGTGCTCTCTAAATAATTACATGAATAATAACACTGAAGGAAAACACAAATGAGTTAGGCCTACTACCATAACCAACAATGCCATCTCGATAAATMATAGCAGGAGAGCATTTGAAAGAGACTGGAGAAATCCAGGTTAATTTTCAGTTCCATTGGTAATTTTGACTCACGCTCCTTTGAAATCAGTCAAAAGCTTATCTGAACATAGCCTAAAGAAAATGCTTTACTTTGGCAGAAGCCAAGTCACAGCTAACTTAAAGGCATGTTCTCATGGTGATCATCAATCAGGAGTACAATATGCGCTGCTTACATTTTCTGTGTATCCTGAAGTATTTTATTGATGTTTGCCTAATATGTGTTATTTCTCTTTCCACAGAGAAAGACACTATGGATATTTGGTGTAATGGACAAAAAATGGAGACAGCGGTAAGCATTTTCCCTCCAATCATGCTGAGAATCACTTAGCACAAAGATGAATAGTAACAACGCGGATGCCCCGTCTACCGGACAATCTGTTTATTTCCTGTGTTTGAGGGGTGCAAAATCGACAGCTGACGATTCGCAACAAAACGTTTGATTGTCCGGTGGTCACGCTTCAATAGTTTAGCTATTTAAAGAGTGCTTCATCCGTCTGAAAGGCATTTTAAAATGTTTGACTTTTCAGTGTCAATTAAATCAATTTTTTAAGTTAGTTCAGTATTTCCCCATTAACGTTACAACCGCAGACATTTTTGTAATGACCTGTCAAGCACACTCCGGTAATGGCTGGAAAGGGCTCAATGGAATGCGTTGTTTTTCCGTTGCATCAATAACAATGTTTAAGCTTTGTTGTAGATTTAACTCATCGTCTCAACACTTACATCACAAGAAAGAGAAGAAAGTTACCTTTTTTGATGGGTGTWAATTTTTMGGGAATTGAAGAAKGTAATAATTTAATATAGTTMAAATGTTTACAAATTAATGTGCTGTTATGAAAGCAACTTCTGAAAATGAACACTTGGATTATAGTGATATTATGGCTGTAATCTAGAGCCAAGTGTGTTGATTTTTAATCCAAGGGGATCTTGCTATTGACACACTTGTTGAATTATGTAACAGAATGTGACAACAATGGTAATTAATGAGTCAGTCTAGACAGCACTGGTATATGCAGGTACTGTAGGCCTAGACAAAGTACGTTTTTGGTGGTTGCAGCCCTGTTCCACACCTTTATGTTAATGTATTAAATACACCCAGTGTATTAATGCAAATGAGGCACATATCATTTTGATTATTTTAACACAAAATATTTTTTTCAATTCCTGATACCATTAGAAAAATGTATGAGAGGATTCTAGGAAAAAAATGGAGGTTGCATGATTAACATTATTTGATTTTATAAACAAGACGCAATAAAAACAGGTAAATGCACCACTCCTAACCTCCTAGCCCACTTAAAATCAAATTGGCCCTCTATATCCCTCCATACACTCTTAATTTATGTATAATATTTACATTACATTAAACTTTACTGAAATCTATTGATCATAAATGACAATCTGTTCATCTCTATCTCGTTCACAGGGGGAGTTTGTGGAAGACGGTACTGAGACACACTTCACTCTAAGCGCCCATGACTGTTGCATTAAGGCCGTGAGCAGTGGAAAGAGGCGAGATGGCATTATCCACACTTTGCTTGTGGACGGCACAGAGATAGCTGAAACCACAGAGTGATTGTCTGTATAMGTGTTTTGAGCACTTTGTTGGAGTGAAGAAAGCCTTTTTCAAATCAGGGACAAAATAATAGACTGAACATTGGTGCTGTGTGATATTTCACTGTCAAGCTGGAGTCCATGAGGTACCTCTGCACAATGTCCATGATCTTAGATGGTTAACCACCAAAGATCATGAGCATCGTGCAGAGGTACCTCTTGGGCTCRAGTTCTGTAGACATAATTTTATCTGGTAAACTGACATTATCACCAGTGGGTGAAAGGCAGGTTGCACAGTTGTGTCAAGAGGAGTAGTTATGTCAATAAAAATGTTTTTCCTAAATGGGAAAACATTTCTTAATTTTTAAGTTGATATTCCAGTCACATTCCAGAAAGTGCACTGTGTATGAGGAATCATCCTTGTACTTGTAATTTACAAAACACAKATTCTGCTTCCCAAAATGGCACCCTATTCCCATTGACCAGAGGGAGCCATATGGGCCCTGGTCAAAAGTAGTGCACTATATAAGGAATAAGGTGCCATTTGGAGAACCTGTCCATGGGCCATGCAGCTCACTTATAATGCATTAATGTGCCAGGATTATTTGCTTTTGTGTGTAGGCTGCAACATTCTAAAACAAATGAATTGTAATAACTGGAGTATTTATAAACAGATCTGTCCCGTGCATAGTTGGTAACATCAATGGTATGTTTATGTTAATGATTATTTGATGTCAGCCCTTACAATTAATGAATACATTGAGTTTAGTCAAGTTTGGTAGGGGATAAGTGTATGTAAATACAGTATATGAACTTGTTGGCCCAAATTCTAACAGTTGCAGATAAAGGAAAACCACACTGGGGGTTCACTCAGAATGTTGATGCTGTATTGGAGGTGTAAAGTGTTAAGAATGATTAATAGCAGTTAACCCAGAACTATAGTCTCGCATAATTGGTCAGATACTTGATTATGTTCTGGGTGTTTAGAGAAACCGTAACGAAGAGCTCCACAATCTTTCTTTGCAAGTTACGGGCAAGTCTATGGGCAAAATGTCCACTCCCCTTCGGGGAAAAAAAGTGCTAACATCTGCGAAATTGTGATTTGTCCAAAGCACCAGAACTAATGCTGCTCYTTATCTCATGCATCCCGTTGTATTTTGACAGATCTACGCTACCATTTATATTTATGTAGTCTGTCCAGGAGAGATTAAAAACTGACACTTGCCATTGGATATTGACGTGAAAATATACCTGTCCTAAGTATAACGTAAACCTGTCCATGCACCAGTTTTCCTATATCTGTGATTGATTGATTTGGGGTCAATTCAATGGAACGGGACTTCTTTTGCTAGATTCTAGCCAGTGTCTGACATGAACGGAATAAACTGTGCTGTTACCCTCAGATTCTATTTATTTTATATCAAAAGAGGACTATATGTATTCAGGCATAGTTACTGTATTGTTTGTATTATGTACACTGCATGACCAAAAGTATGTGGACAGACACCTGCTTGTCGAACATCTCATTCCAGAATCATGGGCATTAAGTTGGTCACCACTTTGCTGCTATAACAGCCTCCTCTCTTCTGGGAAGGCTTTCCACTAGATGTTGAAACATTGCTGTGGGGACATTGCTGTGGCTTCCATTCAGCCACAAGAGCGTTAGTGAGGTCGGGRACTGATTAGGCCTGGCTCGCAGTCTGCGTTCCAATTCATCCCAAAGGTGTTCGATGGGGTTGAGGTCAAGGCACTGTGCAGCCTAGTCAAGTGCTTCCACACCGATCTCGACAAACCATTTCTGTATGGACCTCACTTTGTGCACGGAGGCATGGTGATCTTAGGCTTCTGTGTGGATGCTTGGCTATGGAAATACATTTCATGAAGCTCCCGACGAACAGTTCTTGTGCTGATGTTGCTTCCAGTGGCAGTTTAGAACTCGGTAGTGAGTGTTGCAACCGAGGACAGAAGATTTTTACACGCTACACACTTTTAGCACTCAGAGGTCCCGTTCTATGAGCTTGTGTGGCCTACTACTTTTCGGCTGAGCCGTTGTCGCTCCTAGACTTTCAACGTCACAATAACATCACTTYCAGTTGACCGGGGCAGCTCTAGCAGGGCAGAAATTTGACAAACTGACTTGTTGGAAAGGTGCCATCCTATGACGGTGCCACGTTGAAAGTCACTGAGCTCTTCAGTAAGGCCATTCTACTGTCAGTGTTTGTCTATGGAGATTGCATGGCGGTGTGCTCGATTTTATACACCTGCCAGCAACGGGTGTGGCTGAAATAGCCGAATCCACTCATTTGAAAGGGTGTCCACATACTTTTGTATATATAGTGTATATTTTGTTTTGTGTGTCAGGTGTTAACATTTTTGTAATGTGTATATTTTGTTGAACTTGTCAGACATAACTTATTTTATTAAATCCATGTAATTTCACTCAAAGTTGACCCTTATTGTCTTTGTCTAYACTGTTAAAACCACTTTCAGAATCAGTGTGACCTCGCCAACCTGTGTCACATATGCTGTAGTCAACTGTGGTGGAACATGTAGCCAAGGCCTAGTTACCTAGATTAGACACTGCAGAAAATGGATAGGTTTCTTGAAATGGTACATTACTACGTTATTTGTGAAGTGAAAGCTAAGAGATATATTTTTTATGAGAAGCCATTCTCTGGCGTCTGCTGGATGCCTCAAGTAAAGAGGTGTAAGGTTAGGAACCTAGGTAAAATGTGTTTTATATTGGATATTTGGTCGATATTCGGTATTCTCTCATCAATAGRTATTGAACCAAGCCATTACTATGAAAATTATATATTCTGAATCAGGTAGGATGGAGAAAGTCACTTTTTTTTTTTAAATGTCATTTTGTATTTTTGACCCATATTTCAATCTTCAAAAGCTCTTAAAACCTGTTACGGCTAGACGTTCCGCTCGACAACATCCGGTGAAATTGCAGAGTACGAAATTCAAATTAACTTATTAGAAATATTTAACTTTCATAAAATCACAAGTGCAATACACCAAAACGAAGATTAACTTCTTGTTAATCCAGCCACCGTGTCAGATTTCAAAAGGCTTTACGGTGAAAGCGACCATGCGATTATCTGAGGACAGCACCCCATCATACTAACACATGAAAATCATATTTCAACCAAGCAGGTGCGACACGAAAGTCAGAAATAACGATATAATTCATGCCTTACCTTTGAAGATCTTCTTCTGTTGGCACTCCAATATGTCCCAGAAACATCACAAATGGTAATTTTGTTGGATAAATTCCTTCTTTATATCTGCAAAATTTATTTGGTGCGTTTGATTCAGAAATACACCGGTTCCAACTCGCCCACAAATTATCTAATAAATTACCTGTAAACTTGGTCCAAACATTTCAAACAACTTTCTTAATCCAACTTTAGGTATCCTAAAACGTAAATAATCGCTAAAATTTAAGACGGAATATACTGTGTTGAATAGCGGATAAAATCAAAGTGGAGCGAGCTCCAGGTTGCGCGCACCAAACAAAAGAGTCCACTTGGCCTGACATTTAGAAAGTACACCCGTACTTCTTCATTTCTCAAAGGAAAAACATCAACCAATTTCTAAAGACTGTTGACATCTAGTGGAAGCCACAGGAACTGCAACCAGGTGCCTCAAATCTAGTTTCCCATAGAAAACCAATAGAAAACACAGTGACCTCAATTTTTTTTCCCCCCTGGATGGTTTGTCCTCGGGGTTTTGCCTGCCAAATAAGTTCCGTTATACTCACAGACATTATTTTAACAGTTTTAGAACCTTTAGTGTTTTCTATCCAAATCTACCAATTATATGCATATCCTATATGCCTTTGGGCCTGAGTAGCAGGCAGTTTACTTTGGGCACGCTTTTCATCCGGACGTGAAAATACTGCCCCCTATCCCAAAGAGATTTTAAAGCATTCCATGACTATGAAAACGCTACATTCTGAATCAGGGGAGGACAACATTTTTGTTGTTGAATTGTGATTGTTCCTTCTCTCTTTCTTTCTAGAAACAACACATGATCATGAACTCGCTGCTAGTTTAAAGCAATGACATTTCTAATTGTTACAAAGAATGAATGTATTGGCTACATTTATGAGAATAACACATGCATTTGCTTACCTTATCAAGCTTGAAGATGATACACTTATTTATCACCCAAAAAAAGTGTGATGAGAGTGTGCACCACAAACATCTTTTCAGGGTGTTGAGGCATCCTCTTGTCACGTTCCTGACCTTATTTTCCCTTATTTTGTATTTATTTAGTATGGTCAGGGCGTGAGTTCCCTCCTCAGCAGCCTCTTCAACACCATGGTAGGAAGGTATCCATCTGCAAAAGTGAGTTTGCTTTGAAGTCAAGTCATAGTTTCTACTAGAGGTCGACTCGATTAATTAGGCCGATTTCAAGTTTTCATAACAATCGGAAATCGTATTTTCTTATTTTATTTAATCGTTATTTAACTAGCAGTCAGTAAGAACACATTCTTTTTCAATGACGGCCTGGAACGGTGGTAACTGCCTCGTTCAGGGCAGAACGACAGATGTTCACCTTCAGCTCGGGGATTCAATCTTGCAACTATACAGTTACCTAGTCCAACGCTCTAACCACCGCCCTCTCATTGCACTCCACGAGGAGACTGCCTGTTACGCGAATGCAGTAAGCCAAGGTAAGTTGCTAGCTAGCATTAACTTATCTTATAAAAAACAATCAATCAATCATAATCACTAGTTAACTACACATGGTTGATGATATTACTAGTGTACTGCGTGGTCCTGAGTTGCATATAACGTGCGGTGCGTATCGTCTGCTCAATGTGTACCTAACCATGAACATCAATGCCTTTCTTAAAATCAATACACAGAATATATTTAAACCTGCATATTTAGCTATAAAGAAATGAGGTAGCAGGCAATATTAACCAGGTGAAATTGTGTCACTTGCGTTCATTGCACCGAGTCAGTGTATATGCAACAGTTTGGGCGCCTAATTTGCCAGAATTTTACGTAATTATGACATAACATTGAAGGTTGTGCAATGTAACAGGAATATTTAGACTAATGGATGCCACCCTTAGATAAAATACGGAACGGTTCCGTATTTCACTGAAAGAATAACGTCTTGTTTTCGAGATATCGACCATATTAATGACCTAAGGCTCGTATTTCTGTGTTATAGTTATAACTAAGTCTATGATTTATAGAGCAGTCTGACTGAGCGGTGGCAGCAGGCTGTAAGCATTCATTCAAACAGCACTCGTTGTGCGTCAAGCATTGCGCTGTTTATGACTTCAAGCCTATCAACTCCCGAGATTAGCTCGTGTAACCGATGTGAAATGGCTAGCTAGTTAGCGGGTGCGCGCTAATAGCATTTCAAACGTCACTCGCTCTGAGACTTGGAGTGGTTGTTCCCCTTGCTCTGCATGGTAACGCTGCTCGAGGGTGGCTGTTGTCGTTGTGTTCCTGGTTCGAGCCCAGGGAGGAGCGAGGAGAGGGACGGAACCTATACTGTTACACTGGCAAACTAAAGTGCCTATAAGAACATCCAATAGTCAAAGGTTAATGAAAAACAAATGGTATAGGGAGAAATAGTCTTATAATTCCACTGAAACATGCATGAGAGCTCAGCTGTTCTGGACGACTGTGTCTGGCTCTCTGCGCCAATGTGAGAAAATACCTTTCAACAACATTCACAAGGCCGCAGGGCCAGACGGATTACCAGGACATGTACTCGAGCATGCGCTGACCAACTGGCAAGGGTCTTCACTGACATTAAAACCTCTCCCTGTCTAAGTCTGTAATACCAACAAGCAGACCACCATAGTCCCTGTGCCCAAGAACACTAAGGTAACCTGCCTAAATGACTACCAAACCGTAGCACTCACGTCTGTAGCAAATGAATGCTTGAAAGGCTGGTCATGGCTCACAACACCATTATCACAGAAACCCTAGACCCACTCCAATTTGCATACCGCACAACAGATCCACAGATGATGCAATCTCTATTGCACTCCACACCTGGAATAAAGGAACACCTAGTGAGAATGCTATTTATTGGCTACAGCTCAGCGTTCAACACCATAGTGCCCTCAAAGTTCTTCAAAGCTAAGACCCTGGAACTAAACACCTCCCTCTGCAACTGGATCCTGGACTTCCTGACGACCCCCCCCCCCCCAAGTGGTAAGGGTAGGGAACACATCCGCCACGCAGATCCTCACACGGTGGCCCCTCAGGGGTG